>NW_006239399.1:127700-142277 GCF_000226075.1 Solanum tuberosum
GGCATGTGATTCAACCGTACCAATATTTGTATGGTACAACCTAGAAGAAAGTGAAGGCATTTTTTCATGCAAAATTTTCTTCTCCGCATTTATTGTAGTAATATAAAGGTATTCAACCTTTACTTCATTCACAGACTCAACATGATAGCCATTTTGGCGAATAACCTTGAAACTTAACAAGTTTCTATGAGACTTACTACAATACAATGCATTATCAATTACCAATAATGTTTCTGCAGGTAGTAATAAGGCCGCTCTTCCAGTGCCCTCAATCAATTTTGTACTACCGGATATTGTATTAACATATGCCTTTTTCATTACCAAATGAGAGAAATATTTCTTTTCTCTTAGTATCGTATGAGTTGTGGCACTGTCCAGAAGGCACATATCTCCATTACTCATCTTGGATCCAACTGAAGACTGGAAAATTTTATTTATCTGACTCGGAAAGAAAATTGATCAACTTTTAGGGAAAAAGATAATTCTGAATTAAGTAGGTCTTAATTGGTTAGAGACTCGTGCTGATAATGTGTTGTAAAACAAGAGGAAAATGCAAGAATACTTAAACAAGAAAGTAAGGCAAAATGTGATGGAAGTATAAAGTTGAGACCCTTATTTTAATCTCTTCAATTGTGTATTTCTTAACGGTGAAGAAGACCCTTTTATAAGAGGTAGAAATCATCCGTTTACTACCTTAACCAAAATACGTTAGTAATCTTTAATTCTTACATTAGATTAATACATGCATTACGTTAGGTTGATGATGAAAAGAAACATCCACAATTCAATGGTTTTATAACATATCCTCTGATTTGTTAAAAATGAGGGAAAAAACAGAAATCGAATTAGGAAAAAATCCCTTCTCTAGTTTATATTAAGATAAAATTACTTCTTTTTTTAACGTATGATCTTATAAGTGGCAACTCTACTATTAGAAATTCCTACCTAAATCTTTACGTTACAAAATTACAATCTTCAAAGTGAAGAATATGCACTCACACATCTCCTAGTATTTTAATTTGCTGCATATTAGATATCTACAAGCTCTTTTGTGTACTGTTAGCAAGCAATTATTGTGTTATAAAATATAAAATAAATATACGGAAAAGCCAAGGAGATATATTCAACATATTGTTTATATGCGTATATTATATTACACCTACACTGTAATTTTATAGCAATTGGTGCAAGTTCACACTTCATGTTAAGATTTTATCCTAATTTTCTTACTATATTTTAAGTTTTATTTTTTCTTTAAAGGAAAGTCAAAATATTATCATTAATGCTTAAACTTTTTCTGAAATGAAAATATAATTTTCTTTCATATTTGGTTTTCTTTCATTAGAAGAATATTTTGGATTTTCATAGCAAAACACAATAACATCCACAATATAGTCGTTTAAAAGAGTTTTGTTTAGGGGGAGATTTTCTTCTAAACATATTTATGCCTTTTCAATATTAGTTTTATAATACGTAAGTCTCTTGATCAATCTATATTAATACTAATATGTTTTTAGTATGTTTTTATATTGTCATATGATTTTATAATTGTAAACTTCTGCATGACGCCCTAATCACTTTCGAACCCACCACTTCACACCTCTGCCACTACTAGTTGTACACTTATATGCTTTGTTTCAATGTTGTAGATCCATGGTCATTGTGTCGAACAATGACGATCATTATACTAGACGACACTTACAAAGACGTGATTAATTGGCGTGCATTGCCAAAATCTTATTTGTTAGAGTTTGGACTTGAGAACATTATATATGGTACTTCAGAGACAGAGAATCAAAATTTAGAACCAAAACTTTTTATCTTAATGGTTGAACCAGAAGACACAATCGCGGCAGTTAAAGCTTACATTCAAGAGGAAAGAGGGATCTCTTTTAAGAAACAAAAGCTTTTGAAAGAAGGTGGTGGAGTCCTGAGAGATGAGCAAACTCTTTCTTCTTTGGGAATGACCTATGGCTCTTCATTAATCCTTAGATGTGCATTAACTAAGCGGATCATCTTGAAAGGTCTTAGCGGAAATACTTTTATATTAAGTATGATAAGTAGGGGCAAAGCTAGTAGCCCGCACATGAATTAGGTTGAAATCAATAGATTTTATTCAAATAATAATGTATTTAATAAATTATTTAAATATATGTATAAATATTGAATTTAAAATTCAATTATTATAGGCTAAAATCTTAAAATTCAAAATCAGTAAATGTAGGACCTAGCTTATTGTGACCTAAGGTATTTCCTGACTTGTCAGTTGCCAAATTATTGAAGTTTTTATAAATTGAAACTTCAAAGCAGGTGTTTGATATTCCTATCAAAGTAGACAAATGGTCTATCCTGACTAGTCAGTTGTCAAAAAAATTCCTCCATTCAAATTAGTAAATGTAGAACACCGGACTATTAAATTATTGTTATGATTTTTTAAAATTATTATGTTATGTATTGTATTGTTATCCTGTATATAAATTATGGGTGTCAAAATCAAGCCCAGCCCGACTCAATCTATTTAGGTTTAAGTTGGTTATTGATCCGCTCATTTGTTAGCTCAATCTATCTCAATTCAATCCATTTTAACTCATTAAAAATTGGGTTGATATGTAACCCAAATTGATTTTTGAGAAATCTTGTCAAAATATTATTAAATTTTTTTTTTGAATTTATATGTTATATATAGTTATAATAAAGAAAAATAATTTTGTTAGGTACTAAAAGCTTATAAAATACTCCCTCTGTCCCAATTTATATGACTCACTTTCCTTTTTAGTCAGTCCCAAAAAGAATGACACATTTCTATTTTAAGTAACAATTTGCCTATAAAATGTCTTTTTTACCCTTAATGAAATGATTTACAACCACACAAATTTCTATCATTCATTTTGGACCACAAGTTTTAAAAGTCTTTCCATTTTTCTTAAAGTTTGTGCCAAATCAAAGTACATCATATAAAATGGGACGGAGGGAGTAACAAATAAAGCTATTAAAACTTAATAAAAATTAGGCGGGTTGGGTTATGACCTGTTATTTTAAGTTGATTTGAAGTTATGATGATTTAACAAACTTTCGATCTAACAAGAGACTTGATTGAGGAAAGACTTCGTACACGAAAAGGACAAATGACAGCTATCTAAAAGCTGTCAAATCTGGCATGGTTGCTGCACAACTTTTTAGAATAGCAGGGTCTCAGCCAATGGCTTTGTCCCAAGGGTTTGTGTCCATTTGATAATAGTCTCTTCTCCAAACACAAACCCAAGATTTGGCAAACAAAGTTTTGAATTTCTGAAAATTCATAAGCTCACAAAGAAAAAAAGGTCATCTTCAAGGAAGAACACTGCTCATGGTCAACAAGGGATCTGATGGAGTGCTGAAGCGTCTTTGTTGAATTTTAGCTTTGTGTCTTATGTTCTTATATTGTAAATCTACTCCTAAGTTATAAAGGATAGTAGATCGGTTGTTTGTCTAATTCTTTAGTTTGAGTCGTACTAACTAGAGTTAGTTAGTCGAATCATCTATGTTTTAGTCAAATGTTTTTATATCATTATTTTGATGTTCTCTTGGGTAGAGTTGCCTAAGAGTGTCAACTAGAGTTAGTTGATGTGTGGGCGCAACAGAGTTGCTGCTTGTTTAGCTCTTACCGTCAAGATCTGAGTTGGTGGCTAGAGTTAGCTGAACTCGCAGCCTAGCCATAATGGAATGTGTGTGTATGACTCCAGCAACTGCTTCCTCCTGTGCGACTATTCGATGGTCGATTTCCTGAAAGATTTCAACCAGTTCATTATAGAAAGTAGACAAAGGTCTACCATTCTGTTTCGTAGTGAAAGATTTTTGATTTAGCTCAAACAAACAAGTTTCATCAGATCCATCATAGAAGGTTTTTTGCAATAGCTTCCCATATCTCCTTGGCTGTGGCGAGTCGGATAAATCGCTGCATAAGATGAGGGCTCATTGAATCAATGAGCCAACTCTTAACTCTGTTATTGTCAGTAATCCATGTCGCATAACTCGGATCATTCGTTGTTGGTTTCATTTTTTCTCCTGTCAAGAACCCGATTTTATTTCGTGCACCAATGCGCATCTCCATCAATTGTGACCAGCGGGAAAATTGTTTCATCAAGAACAATACTCGTTGGGAAAGTTGAGTTATCGTGATGGACGATGACAGATTGTGGAAGAGAGGTGGGTGTCTGGTCTCCCATTGTGAAGAAAAAAATTATTCGGGTGTCGTTTCAATTTCAATTTGATGTTGGTGCTTTGATACCATGTAGAACAGTAAGAATAATGTTTCGAACTGAATTCTTCTGTATATTATTTTCACGATGTACAGCTTTCATATATATACACATAACTGCTTACTAAGACTTCTACCTATTCTAGGAAACAAATATATATACAAGGTAAAAGAGATATTCCCTTATTATGAATCCCTACAATTATTATGGATCTCTATAATCAAGATTTACTATAATCATGTTGATACTCCTACAATCATGTTAACAATAGCTATGGAGCGTAATTAAGAAAACTTTAGCTAAGGAGGCTTATTAAGTTTAATCTTTTTGATAATTATGAAATTTCCACAATATTTTGTAAGGACAGTGTCCTTGACATGCTCAATCTTCGAAGACTTCCTTGCAATGTTTGTTATAAAGTATTTTTCGTAAGATTTCTAATAATATTTTAATTATAGCATTCCCTAAATGCCCTTGTGAATTTTGGATAAGATCAGAAAGGTTGAGGAGGAAGAATTTAATAATATTCTCTCTCTTGGGATTGCTTTTAATAAAAGTTTCAAATAAAATTTAACCTATGGCAACATGCCATTAGGTTCAGTATTTTATAGATTTTTTTATAAACAACAATAAGACAATATTGAAGCCTATTACATGTAAGTTCTTAGGTTTTTTTTACCGAAAATACAAAAGAGGATCGTCTTCATTTTTGTAACGACCCAAGGTACCTCCTAGGCGTAGCATGGCGTATAGGACCCCGAGAGGCCCCATACAAGCCACTTAGCATTCATAACATAAGAAATAGAACCAAAAGAGATAAAGAAGTACATTCCAAGCCCAAAAGTAGTCTAAACACTTTGTCTGCCTAGCCCACACATCATGTCCAAAACTGAAAATAAGAAAGAAAACTAAAACAATGAAAATCCGTCCTCGAAGCATGAAGACTCACCAATGCTCGAAAATCTCTCAAATCAACCTCTAGCTACGAAACTGAGAACCCTGACTATCAGATCCTACATTTGGGGAAATGTAGGCAATAGTATGTGTTAGTACAAAACAATGTATCAAGTATGATAGTCATGCATAAAACATTTAAATAATGCTAAAAAGGGACATTTTCATAAGTATGCAATGATTAAGCTAAAACATGTATTTTGAGAGTTAGAAACCATAAGTCATAAAACCATGATCAATGCAAGTGAACATCATCTTTGAACACATGTGAGATACTTCTTGAAGTAACCTTAGTTCATTATTATTGTGGGAATGAGCCTTAACCGACATAAAGACCATGTGAGCTATAACATGATCCCCCGGTGTCTTCCACACCGAAAAGGGCTGTCCTACTTGCCAAGGTAGAACCATAAACTTCTAGTTTTGGTGGATCCACTAGATAATGTCTATCTAGACAATCATCCTGTGGGGGAACATAGGTAAGGGATAAGGAGATTGCTTCTAGAAACTCGACCTCTACTAACGGGAGAGCTTTCATCTCAATATCATCTCGGTGCTAAGCATAATTCTCACGGAGTAGTTATTAAGTCTTGACTTATCTTATCTTAAAAGACATGGGTAGTCTCCCTTTGTCTTATCATAGGATAGCTCCTTAAACCATGTGTGAGAAAACCTTTCACCGTCCATGATCTTTTCATGATAGCTCATAAAGGAACATGGGTAATCGCCTCTTGCCTCATCATTAGATTAGCTTTTTAGCATTGGTTCATTTTAGGTGAGAAAGTCTTTCAACCTAAGAACCCTTATTACGTGAGAATACCTTTCGCAATCATGCATAGGTGTGTATATGAGAAAATTCCTTTCAACAACACAACAACAACAACATCATTATTGATACTTCTCTCTCAAAGCACCCTTAAAACATTTCCATAAACTTCATAAGAACATGCATAATTTCATAATTCACCTTTCAAGGTTCAAAACCCACTTTCAATCATCAACATCTAGAAATCATGGTTTAAACATGGGTTTCATCATAAATACATGCTTGATTTCATAAAACTCTTCTTTCATAATACATACCCACATTATTTTATCATAATTGGGAAATATGGGATTTACATGGGTTCATGAGGGATCATCATAAAAACCATAGTATTTCATCAATTCATGCATAAGAGATCATAATTCAATCATTTAAATCAACATTGAAGAGAACTCATGGCAATTGAAGAAAACCCTAACTCAATTGGGGATTTCTAACTTTGAAAATAGGAGAATTTGGAAACTCCATGAATGGAAGGAATCCATGGATGAAAAGGCTTGAAAGCAATGGAGGATTTGGAGGCTTGATCTTGAAACCCTAGCTTTCTTCTACAATTTCTAGAGAGAGAAATACTTGGAGAGGAAGAGCTTGATCAACTTTTGGAAATTTAAGAGAATGAATTTAGTTTGGGTGGTTTGGGGGTTTAGAATCATTATAGGCCTTTGGGTAGAAGGAAAAATGACTTAGTATTGAGTTAAAACAATTGGAGGAAAAGACCCAAAAGTCCCTGATTGGATACTGCCGAATTGGCATGATGGAGGACAAAACGGGTCGTGAAGAATTGCTGTCTGACAGTGCTTCACTATTTCGGGCATAACTTTTTACTCCGAGATGAGAATTGGGCAAACTCGATGGCTTTGGAAAGAGGACTTAGAGACCTTTAATTTTATAGGTCGTGGGCCACCTAATTCATTTTGAGATAAAAGGTATGATTGTTTGAAGTTGACCCTAAACTCTAACTCTAAGGAAAACCCTTCATGGTCCATGTGGGGCTTCACGAGCCGTTGTGATGCCCGTGGCCCTTGACCAGTAGCTAGGGGAGGACCCCTACTTACTTGACCCCCTTCACGACCACTTTGACGTCCCGTCAACCTCACCACGGGCCGTCTAGGCATCCATCAAAGTGAAGCTTACATGGGGAAGGTTCTGGAAACCTACCACGAGCCCCTCAATGGACCGTGGTCCCCTTCACGTCCCGTCTAGGGCTCTGTGGAGGGTTCCATGGTCAACTTTTTGGGCTTGTGAGTTTCCCACTTGATCCATTTCTAGCCTTTTCCAAATTCGAGGTGTTACAATTTTCATCGCCATTCATTGATTTAGGTATTTAGTTTCTTGGGAGAGATAGAAAAATTGCCACTCTCAAAACTTATTTGAACATTTAGACACAAATCTTGAAAAAAACAATCCTTTAGACACTAATAATAACAACGTCAATTATTCTTCTAAAACATACAAGACCTACTCTCAATTTCTAAATAATAAATTTTTGGTCCAATTTCATCAAACAAACGTGGAATTTTTATATTATTCATTTATTTAAAAAAACAACTCCATAGAGAAAAGCTCTCCAAGAAGGAACCCAAAAATGCTCCCATTATGAAGCTGATAAACACCATTACCTCATCACCTTTTAGAAAACTAAAATAAACATCATTGCCTCATAGGATGGTTTTAAATCCTAGCCTATAGGTTTGAGATGTCACAATAAACAAAATAATTGTTATCTCAGCTATAATTCATATTTGAAAAGAAACAAAAATTAAACTCTTAACCAATAAACATTAATCAAATGTGGCATAAAATCTCCTCGGTTGTATTTGCAAACAATTCACCTTCACATACCAAAAAGCAAACACCTCAATGTCAGGAAAAAGATATTAGGAAAAATAATTAAAGAAAACAAAACCCACATATTGGATCTATTTGTCAGGTCATTTCAGATCCCCCCAATATTCTGTTTTACTTTCTTTAGTTTGTTTATCTAATGCCTTTTTCCTATTGTCGAGTGTCTGATTTTTTATCTATGAAGATGAACTATTTGCACATACAGCTGGAGGAGATTTCATGCCACATGTGGTAACTGTTCATATTAGAGAGGTAACATCGTGTGTTTTCGTTAGAGCTAAGGGGCTTTGGGCGAAGAAGGTTGTTCAAGGTTATTTCGATGATGGTCATGGTGTTTTGTTAGTGGTGTTGTTTTGGGGAAGGAAGAGTTTTTCCTCTTTCTCTAGTTAACATTTGTTATCTTTTCTAGCAAAAACTGATAAAAATGTTGGGGGTGCTCACTGTAGGTGTCTTATAGGATCTATTTAAAGTTTCTATTAGGTGTAGGATTTAATGTCTGTATGTATTAAAAAAATATTTAAGTATCTCAAAAAGAAATATTGATCATATTACTGTCTAGATTCATTCATTGATATCTCATTAATGACTTTCAATATACTTGTTATATTTAAAAGGCATTTATCATGTCTTTAATTATTCTTTGACCACTTCATTCCTAATGTAATTTATAGAAGTTGGAGGGAAATGTTTCAACCATTGAATGTCTATTACTATCTTTGTCTATTTCCCATCATTTAGAGTGACAAATAGTTTGACCAATGAATAAATTACATTAATCCTTGTCATATATTTTCTTATTACCTTGGAAGCTTTAGTCAAAGGCATTTATCATGTGTTTAATTATTCTTTGACCTCTTCATTCCTAATAATTTATAGACGTTGTAGGAAAATGTTTCAACCATTGAATGTATATTTAGTCAAAGGCATTTATCATGTCTTTAATTATTCTTTAACCTCTTCATTCCTAATAATTTATAGACGTTGTAGGAAAATGCTTCAACCATTGAATGTCTATTAATGACTTTTTCTATTTCTCATCATTTAGAGTGACAAATGGTTTGACCATTGAATTAATTACATTAATCCTAGTCAATGATTTTCTTATTAGCGTTGTAGGTTTTATCCGCTGTAAATCTAGTCTTCTTCTACAACATGAGAAGTAGAAGAATATATATCTCTTAGAGAAATCTGTCATCATATATTTTATTGTGTTGGGTTTGAGTTTTAAAGAATCTTTGTCAGTTTCTAATTCTTAGTTATATACTAGAAGTGCTTGTTGAATTTAGAGGATAAATCTATACCAAGTGAAATATTTTTGGAAAAATTATATGGATAAGAAAATATATACTAGTTAATTTGTAGACATAAAGACAATTTAATTAAATTACCATTCACAACTAACTTACAATCATAATTATGTGGCCCACATATAAAATTTATATAATTCGACTCCTAACGGTATAAATTTTGAATTTGTATAATTCGGTTTCAGATTGTAAAAATAAAAAAAATTACTAATTGTATAATTCTAAAATTTATATATGCTTACCCTAGCTTGTATATAATTATCCTGTTGATACATTTGATTCGTATAAGATCTGAAAAATTCCTAAATGTATAAATACACAGTTTGTATATACTTACCCTATTTATATATTGACAAACGAATTATACAAACGAATTATACAAACGAAAATACTCACACAAAATAAAACTATAGCTATGATGCGTAATTAGGAAAGCTTTAGCTAAGGAGGCTTATTAAGTTTAATCTTTTTGATATTTATGAAATTTCCTTAATATTTTTGTATGGACAATGTCCTTGACATGCTCAAGCTTTGAAGACTTCATTGAAATGCTTGTTATAATGTATTTTTTTGTAAGATTTACAATAATATTTTAAGGGCAAATTACAGAAATCACATACTTTAAAGGCAAAATTACAATTTATCCCTTAAAAATTTATAATTACAGAAATCCATCCCTCATTTTTGCGCATCAAATTAGTGTATCAACCCTTATATTATTGTATCTCGCGCATCAGATTAATGTATCAGCGCATATATTATTGTTTCTCGCGCATCAGATTAATGTATCAGCGCTTATATTATTGTATCTCGCGCATGTATCAGCACTTATATAGCTCTGATACATTAATCTGATGTGCGAGATACAATAATATAAGCGTTGATACATTAATCTGATGCGCGAGAAACAATAATATATGCGCTGATACATTAATCTGATGCGCGAGAAACAATAATATAAGCGCTGATACATTAATCTGATGCGCGAGAAACAATAATATAAGCGCTGATACATTAATCTGATGTGCGAAAATGAGGAATTTTGGAAATTTATAAAACTTATAGGGGATAATGATAATAAGTAAACTAAAAGGTGAGATTTTTGTAATTTTTCCAAATTTTAATTCTAGCATTCCTTAAATGTCCTTATGAATTTTGGATAAGAATAGAAAGCGTGAGGAGGAAGAATGTGATATTACTCTCTCTCTCTCTTTGGGATTGCTTTTAATAAAAGATATTCAAATAAAAGTTAAGATATGGCAACATGCCATTAGGTTCAATCTATTATTTTTTTTAAATAAACAACAACAAGATAATATTGAAGCCTATTACAGGTAAGTGCTTAAGTATTTTTACCGAAAATACAAAAGAGGGTCGTCTTCATTTTCATCGCCATTGATTGATTTAGGTATTTACTTTCTTGGGAGAGTTGGAAAACTAGTCAATCTCAAAACTTATTGGAACATTTAGACACAAATCTGGAAAATTTTATCGTTTAGACACAAATAATAATAGCGTCAATTATTCTTAGATAAAAGCTCTCCAAGAAGAAACCCAAAATGCTCCCATTTTGAAGCTGATAAACACCATTGCCTCATCACCTTATAGAAAACTCAAAATAAACACCATTGCCTCAAAGGATGGTTTAAAATCCTAGCCTAAAGGTTTGAGATGTCACAATAAAAAAAGAATTGTTATCTCAGCTATAATTCATATTTGAAAAGAAACAAAAAATTAAAATTCTTAACCAACAAACATTAACCACATGTGGCATAAAAATCTCCTCAGTTGTATGTGCAAACAACTCACCTTCACATACCAAAAAGCAAACACCTCAACGTCAGGAAAAAGGCATTAGGAAAAACAAATTAAAGCAAACAAAACCCAGATATTGAATATTTTTGTCTGGTCATTTCAGATCTACCCAATATTCGGTTTTGCTTGCTTTAGTTTGTTTTACCTAATGTCTTTTTTCTGTTGTCGAGTGTCTGCTTTTTGATCTATGAAGGTGAACTGTTTGCACATACAGCTGGAGGAGATTTTATGCCACATGCAGTAACTGTTCATATAAGATAGGTAGCATTGTGTGTTTTCGTTAGATCTAAGGAGCTTTGGGCGAAGAAGGTGGTTCATGGTGATTTCAGATGCTAGTTATGGTGTTTGGTCAGTAGTGTTGTTTTGGGGAAGGTAGAGTTTTTCCTCTTTCTCTAGGTAACACTTGTTATCTTTTCTAGAAAAAAATGATAGAATGTTGCGGCTGCTCACTCTAGGTGTCTTATAGAATCTATTTATAGTTTCTATTAGGTGCAGGGTTTAATGTTTGTATTTATTAAAAAAATTATTTTAGTATCTCAAAAAGAAGTATTAATTATATTACTGTCTTGATTCATTCATTCATATCTTATTAATGACTTTTAATATATTTATTATAGTTAAAAGGCATTTATCATGTCTTTAATTATTCTTTGACCACTTCATTCCTAATGTACTCCCTCCGTTCACTATTGTTTGTCAGGATAAGATCTGGTACAATCCTTAAGAAAAATTTAATATAAGGTGCAATTTGACTAATATAACCCTACTATCAATCATTATAAAAATTGGTCTTCATTAATAGCCTATTGAACTAAAGAATACCTAGTCTTAAATGTATTTTTACTGTGCAATTTTACATTTAATATTGTTGTTTGTTAGGAGTATTAAATGCATAAAGACTAAAGCAATCAAAAGTGAACTAAAGAATACCAAAAGTCTACCCAGATATTATAAAGAATACCAACAGTCTACCCAAATAACTTTCCAATTGAACTAAAATTTTCTACACTACTTCAATGAAAAAATTTACCGCTTTCTTCGTGAATGAATTTTTTCAACTTTCAAATTTAGAATATGTAAACTTAAAATTTCCCACCAAATTAACATTATAAAAGAATACATGGCATTTGTTATAAAATTTAATATCTGCTGAAATTAACTTGAGTTATGGTGTCCATGTTTATGGAGTAGTACTTAATATAATGACTCTTCAAAAACTGTACGTAATTTATAGAGTAACTTAAGCTAACTAAGGGCATTTCTTAAAAAGTTTTCTTGTAACTTTAAAATGGTTTGTACTTTTTGAAAAATGTAAAAATAACTTTTTTCACATTAAAGTTAGTATAGTAACTTTAAAATGATCAGTACTTTTTGAAAGTAGTTATGTAATTATTAAGGGCAAAATTGGAAAAAAGTGACTAATTAATCCTTGATTGTTTAAATTGACAATTAATTTTGGACAACTATTTTTAGTATACCTGACAAACAATAGTGGACGGAGAGAGTAATTTATAGACGTTGGAGGGAAATGTTTCAATCATTGAATGTCTATTATCGATATATCACTTTTAATATTCCTCAATCACACATTACCCTCTTGTCTTAGCCTTTTGCAAAATAATATAATAATTTCTATTACTTTCTTAGCTCAATCACTAACCTTGTCATTAATATGTCTCATATATTTATATAAAAATAGTTATAAGGATAATCATCACACGTACTATAAACAAATGACATTATTATTTCACACCATTCTCTACTCAACTCAATAACAATTAATTATCAGGAGTATTCTACTCACAATAACCTGTATCACTTCGTACCATGACATTTCCCTGGTCTAAAATAACTCAATACAATAATATTTTGATCAACCACAAAATCTCATTCATTTACAATAATAGAGACATACATTCTGAGATCATACACACACAATCAGGGAAATTACCATATTTCACTTGAACACCCTATGTTACGCTTGTTCCAATTGAACACCTTTATTAGTAAAAATAAATAAATACATATTAAACATTTTTTGACAATCAACTAAAAATACAAATTGTGTGTCATCCACTTGCGATGACATGGCATAATAACTAATTAGAAAAAAACATGTGGCCTTGGGCCCATAATAACAATTAAAAAATACATTAAAAATAAAATTAAATTAAAATTTGTTTTCAGATCCCCAAAAAAAATTGGAAAAACCTTTCTCCCCATTTTCTTCTTTGCCAAAGACCCAGGCACCCACCCATCCCGACGTTCATCCTTTCCCAGTTTCTTCTTTCCTAGTACACACAACCGCTTCCGACTGAAACCACCCATTCTTCGATAATTGTTCTCACGCCGATTACCACACACCTACCTCCTCTCCTTTAACGATTTCAAAGAAAATAATTTCAGACTCATAGTAGTCTTGTCGGAAAAAATGGAGTTTCGCTGGAATTATTTTTGACTCAATTTAATTTTTATTTTTGATGAAATTCTCTTCTATAACTCAAATGAAAATCTTTATCAGTAAATTCTTTTGATTTTTTGTGTTCTGACTAATTATTAGTAGTTAATTGATGCTTTTCCGATGAAGAAAACAACAACGGCTATATCGATGATGGCGACATGATGCTAGAAAGAAAGAAAGAATGAAAGATTAGATGGGAAAGAGGTGTGTTGAGGGATGGTGGCCAAGGAATTTGCCTGATGAAAATATTGGATTGAGTAGGGAAGACAAATTGGGGAAGATGATTCTAGGGTATTTTTTTTTTTTTTTATTATGTTTAAGTTATAATTTTTCTAATGTTGATATCTCTATTTTTTACTGGTCTGCCAAAATAAGTTTCTGGCTTCACGCGCTTCCTTTGATCTGTAATACACTCATAATGCCATGTCACCGAAAAGTATTTAATAGGTACATGTTTTGAACGGTAAAGGTGTTCAATAGGTATAATGTCTAATTGAGGTGTCTAAACGAATTATTCGAACAACTTTAAAGGTCCACAGATGACTTTAAGCCTTAATTTTTTCCATTTAGTCATGACATGCAAGGGACCTTAGGTGTCCATGTAAGTACCAGGATGGTACCCAATCCCACATTCAATCCCAAGAATTTCATTTACATTAATCATTGTGAGGTTTATTTATATAATTATCAATACATGCAAGACACACACATCTACATTATCTTGATTACATGCTAAAGTTCATCTATCAGAACATTATCCCCTCCGTCATGTTCAGGGGCGGATCTACATGGATCCAAGAGGGTTCATCCGAATCCCCTTCGTTGGAAAAATTACACGGTATATATAGGATTAATTTTTCGATTTATATGTATATACCAAGTGATGAACCCCCTGAACATAAGCTAAGGGCTTGGTTCAGTGGTAAAGGGGGTTCAAGAATTCGCAATATAAGTGCTGGGTCGCAGGTTCGACTCCCTGTAACAGCGTTTTTCCCCATATTTCAGCCGATTTTCATTTAATTTTCTAAATAAATGAAAATTTTGTTTTGTTTGAAAACCTATTGAAATTTATACTATTTTATTAGATATTAAAAAATAAATTTATTTTCCATTTTTATAAAATTAAGTAAA
>NW_006239399.1:150410-189547 GCF_000226075.1 Solanum tuberosum
GCAGGGGCGGATCTACATGGATCCAAGGGGGTTCATCCGAACCCCCTTCGTTGGAAAAATTACACGGTATATATAGGATCAATTTTTCGATTTATATGTATATACCAAGTGATGAACCCCCTGAACATAAGCTAAGGGCTTGGTTCAGTGGTAAAGGGGGTTCAAGAATTCGCAATATAAGTGCTGGGTCGCAGGTTCGACTCCCTGTAACAGCGTTTTTCCCCATATTTCAGCCGATTTTCATTTAATTTTCTAAATAAATGAAAATTTTGTTTTGTTTGAAAACCTATTGAGATTTATACTATTTTATTAGATATTAAAAAATAAATTTATTTTCCATTTTTATAAAATTAAGTAAAACTTATAACGTTGTTGTCATAATTAAAATTAAAAATACATTCTCTCATACTTATTTTAAGTCAAACGTTTAATTTATATTTGATTAAGGAATAATATAATTATAAGTAAGATTAAATAAATAAGAGTAATCATTTAAAATTTATAAATAAATGCAATTGTCCCGATATTTTTCAATCTTGATAATTATTTTCTCGACGCGAATTTCATTGCTACAATATGATTGGATTTAGAAGTATTCCTTAGTTAGTTTCAAAAATTAAATAACGTTTATATACAACAATGACAGAGACAAGACCCATATAGTTTTAAAAAATACATTCTCTCATACTTATTTTAATGTTATGTCAAACATATACTTACTCGATTTTATTGTTTGTGTTGAGGTAGAGTTGAATTTTTTTTAGTTGCTTATATCTGATCCGACCCATTTATATTTGACCCGCCCCGCCCCACCCACCCCGCTTATATGAATACTAATAGTGTGCTTACTTATCTTTTTGAACCCCCTCGATGAAAATCCTGCATCCGCCACTGGTCATGTTGTCTTCATAAATTCTACGATGTATCAACTTTTCACTAATAAAGTCTACACAAAAAGTAATAATATTCTACCTCAACTAAAGATCCTGGAACAAGCAAGCTACTCTACATTTGTTTTTTTCATTCCTTCACGCCTCAAATAGTTCAACATATAATAAACAAACAAATTTAAGAGTAACTAATCATTTATTCTTCAAATACATGCTTTGAGAATTAAAATCCACTATTTCTATCCTTATTAACAGTCTATCACATACATTACCCTAGGGTCAATCAATGATCACTATTAATTCTTTAATACTGATCACATTATCTAAATTAATGGAGTTTCTACTCCAACTACCCCCTCTTAATTAAGTAATTTTTATGCTAAAGGTCTCATATTTATTAATTTCAAGGGATTAATAGATGAAGAAGTTGATGGAGAAACTTACTTCAACGAAAAAATTTCATCAGAGCCTTAAAATAATAGTCCCTCTAGAGATTTGAATGAGGTTTTGCAGTTTATGACATAAGACCCATCAAAACTTACTTAAACACTGGCCATACTTTGCCATAGCGACCCTGCTTCGCTATTCCCTATAGCGAACTTCACTACGGCAAACTACTCATTGCTATGGTGAAATAAGTTTTCAACACTGACACTTTTTACTAAACGCTCATAACTTTCTTCTTTAGACTCAGATTAATGAACAACCGGTGGTATTGAAAAGAAAACTTGAAGACCTTTTATTTGATAGATTTGTGAATACATAACTCTTTAATAGGAGAGGTTTTCATTTGGTGTTGACCCTAGTAAAAATTTATATCGAAACTCAATCACTAATGACACTTTCAACTCAACTTCGTTTTAGGGTTCTGTATGACTTTAGTGCGTATCTAATGCACTCGCACACTCAAAAATTGATCTTAACACATATAAATGATTAGATTTCATCGGGTTTAGATCTATCTATACATATAGAATGGTTTTAAATAATCTTAGCCTAAAAGTTTGAGATGTCACAATAAACAAAATAATTGCTATCTTAGCTATAATTCACATTTGAAAAGAAACAAAAAATTACAACTCTTAACTAATAAACATTAACCACATGTGAAAAAATATCTCCTCAGTTGTATGTATAAACAATTCACCTTCATTGACCATAAAGCAAACACCTCAATGTCGAGAAAACGGCATTAGGAAAAACAAATTTGAGTAAAACAAAACCAAGTATTGGATCTTTTTGTCTGGTCATTTCAGATCTCTACAATATTCAATTTTGTTTGCTGTAGTTTGTTTTACCTAATGTCTTTTTCCTGTTGTTGAGTGTCTCCTTTTTTATCTATGAAAGTGTACTATTTGCAAATACACCTGGACTTTCTTGACTAATTAAAGGCTCAAAATAATCAGATTTTCATCTCTTAATCCCCAATTCTCTTCTATCCAAACCCTAAGGATAAATTAAAGTAGAAGACTTCATTCAAGATTCTTTCAATCTTTTTCAAGATTCTTCTTCAAGGTAAGTCTTTCTCCAAGTATTTCATTCTTTCCTACTCAAATTCCTCCATACAATTATGAATCACTAATGAAAATCATAATTCTTGGCCATAGAGATTTCAAGAATCTCAAGAAAAGTTTTCTTGATTATTTACCTTCAAGCTAGGGTTTCAAGGCTTCTAATAAAGTTCTTATTCAAAATTCTTCAAGAACCTTGTTCTACCAGGTATATAAGGCTATTATAGTGCTGGACTAGTTATTCCTCACGCCTTACATCTACTGTCAAATCGGTAAAAGAGTAATCTAGGATTTTATCCCTAGATTTAAATATTCTTGAGATAAGTTGATTTTGAGTTCTTGAGTTCATGTTTCTTTTTGAAATTCTATTGTTAATTATTGAATTGCTAAATGTTATGCAATAAGATTCTTGAATTGATTAGTTCATGTCTATATTTCAACATGAATCATATGAATTGAGTATTCTTGAGATGAGTAGTATTGTTGAGTTCTGAGTACTGAGTACTGAGTTTCCATAATATTAAGATCCCTGAGTTGAGTTGTTCATGTCCACAATTCTACATGAACCCTATGAGTTGATTTATAAATCTTGAGAAGCTTTTTAAAGCCAACAATTGAGTTTTAAATTGAGTTTTTGAGGAAGTAAAAAGATGAGTTTTGAGAAAGAGTTTCTAAAACATGATTAGTATGACAATCGAGTATGCCATCAATGTTTAAGCAGTATAGTATCTAGATATGTCATCAATGTTTATGCAGTATGACTTCCCGAGTCATCAATGATCATATTACAATATGATTTTGATATATTTTTTAGAAAGAGTGTTCATGTATGAATTGAGGAAAAGTATAAGGGAACTAAGTATTCCCAAAGGTATCAGTTTTTACATTGACAAAAGAGAAATTTTGATTTCTAAATGAGTTATGAGTTCAAAGATATTTCAAGAGCAGTTACCTTTTTTAAGAGGATAGTTTGAGCAATTATCTCAAACCAGAGGAAGATTATGTTTTTAAAAATTGAGCATTAGTATATATTATTGGGAGTAGTATTGAGCACCGATATGGAGATGAGTTCAAACAACTCACATTCCTCATTAACCATGTATGCCAACATGGGTACAAAATCATACTTTTTAGATAAATTCTAAGTGCCTTCGAGCAGAGCTTAGTGGATCCACTTAGTTGAGGTGTCCTATATCCCGACAAGGTATAGGATAGTTCTGGCAGCGTGGGCGAGATGTTGTATCATCATGTAGCTCATAGTGATGGTTGTCGGTTAGAGAATCTCTCAATAGAGTTAAAGTGTATTTTCTCTACAAAAAAAGTGTGAATTACATGAGGAATTTCCTGGGGATTAGTATGAAAATTTTCAGGAAAATAAGTTTCCTAGGGATTTTCATACTAATCCACAGGAAAATCCCTATGTAATTCACACTTTTCTTGTAGTGTTTTATATATCACTTATTATGTTGAGTTTAGAGATGAGAAAGTATTTTGTAAAGCTTTAAATGATTTAAATCCTTTTTCTTTACATTCAGCTTGAGTACATTGTTATCTATTGTAGTCCTTTCTTTCAGTTATTTGTAATTCAATTATATTACATACTCGTACATTCAATGTACTGATGTCATTCGACCTCCATCTTTTAATGAGGCAGATAAAGGTTCTTAGGATCCTCAACAAGAGTCCGTTGAGATCACTTCGTCTACTCGCTAGCTTTTGAGTAAGACCTCCTTGCTTCTGAGGACTCCAGTTTTATGAGTTGTTAGTATTAGTAGCATTTTGAGTAGTCATGGGTCTTGTTCCAACACTCGTCTATATATAGTAGAGGCTTCATAAATAGACAGTTTTGGAGAATCTTTCAGTTTCAGATATTTCATTTAAAACTTATGTTTCATACTCAGTATATTCAGCGAAGTTGAGATTCAGTAAACTATTTTTAAATGTTTCTTTTAATTTGATGCTTATGTATGCTTGAGTTAGTCTTTCGCTTATAGTCAGCCAGGATGAGGGTTCGCCTGAGGGAAAACAATGGTTCTTGAGTGCCGGCCATGTCCAAGGTGTAGGCTCGAGCCGTGACAGTAATAGGTACTTTTTCCTATTATTGCATGACATATTGCTTCTGTATTTATTTAAAATTCAGCTGCCATAAAAATAATAGCACTACAGATTACTATGTCATTGGAAGAACCAAACTGCAACACCAAATTAATGATATATGTTGAGAAAGGGTGCTTATAGGGCATTCGATTGATATTTGTGTTTAATAGTTCGGCTAAATAGTTATTATTTTTTAATTATATCAAATCATAGATGAAATTATTAAAATTAATTGAATAAAAAAACAATTTTAAACATCACAGAACTCGAATTACAACTTAGAGTCTGAATAACAATGTAATAGCAATAGTAACTAAGGAGAGAAAACAAAAGTAAGAAGGTAATCAGAAGGGGATGAGATACTAGAACTGAGAATGAAGATGAGAATAACTAACAACCAACGCTTTGACATAATTTACATAACCATTAGTCTAACTCATTGTCCTGTTCAACAGATGGTTATTGGGCCTGGATCCCAAATAAAAGACTCTAATAGCCCATAGGCCCGTAAGAAATCAACTTTGTTCACAACAATACTCCCGCCCATAAAAAGAACATTTCCTCAAGGTTCAAGACATGAAATCCATCCAAAACTCTCTCAATTATCTGACAAGCAGAAATTTCACATGTTGCAATGTCACGAGTGTAAAGTGAAACAACACTCCTCCATCTAGCAATAAATCTGCAGGTAGGTTATCATCTAGTTGATGGTACCACCATTATCAAGCATACCAGTTGCATGCCCATAGATGAATGATATTAACAGCACCCATATTATATTCCACAACAAAATGTAGGAAGAATCTCACAAGACACCCACTGATGTATTCATCCATGTTGTTCCCATTTTGCACTAGCTTGTTGTCTTGTAGTTAGTGTTATACCCCATTTTAACCGGGTCAAAATAGTGTACAACATTTTGGAAATTTCTAAAGTTAATCGACTAAGTCAAGAAGTCGCCACCTAATTATTTACGGTGAATTAGGGCACCTAAATTGATTAAAGTCATTGTCTAAAATTAACTTCATTTTAAGGTCTACTAAACATGAGAATCTAGGTAAGGGTTCAACTAATCTAAAGGGAAGGGATGAGGCATCCTTTAAGATCCATTAAAAATGGTTAACCGACCGAACTTAATTAATTAGGCTAAGTATAAAAATAGAATATTAGCATAAGAGAGTGTTTGGATAAAAAATAGTTTAAAAGAAAATGTATAAAATTTTATGTCTAAACTAGCTTACATGGACAAATTTAAGTCAAAATAAATCATTCCTTGTTTTGTCAAATCCATGGAAACAAAGTTATTGCCAAGAAAACTTGAAAGTTCGAAATAAAAGATACTAAAGTAAAATCATTTTTAACTCACAATCATAGATTTATAACTTCATTTTTAGAAAGTTTGAAACTAAAAGGCTTAGAGTATAGACTCGTCATGACCATAATAAAAATAGTAATTTCAAATTATGAAAATAACACTATTAACCCAAGGTGTTTTAAAAAATATCGTAAATGTTGACAAAACTTGAATACATTATTATATTTGTTTAAAAAGGACATCAAGTGATTATTAAAGTATTAAAGTGAAGTCTTAAAAAGGGTATCATATTATAAATGACTAAATAGCTACTGTTATAGTTAGGAATAAAACTCCTGTGTTAATCGCAAGTCCTAATGGATTTAGCAAATAATTAAAATTTAGTTTTAAATCATACGAGCAAGCAAATGTAGATAGATAAACCATCATAATGCATCAAAGTAGTGAAATATTTTGCCAACTTTCGACGACTCTTGAATGACCACGAAAGAAAATATAACGGACAACTTTGCAGTCTTGAAATTTCTCCCCGCTCCTCCTCTGTTCAGATTTCTGTTCAGATTTTTTAGGAGAGGGGGTGAGAGAAACAAATGGCAAGGAATGGAGAATAAATGCCGGTCACAGGTCTAGCGACGAAATAGAGTCTTAAGCAGGACTCGTAGAACTCGTCAACTCCGGTGTTCATGCAAACAAAGAAAACAGAAAAAAGAAGTTAGAGGAGAAATCTGATTCTTGAATAGTGTCTAAGAGAGGATAATAGTCGTTTGAAAGTTCTATTAATCGTCTCTAGGAACATGTTACAAATTATTCCCATAAATATATCTCTAAAGATAATGCAACAGAAAGAGAAAGCGACTAGGATTATTGTTTCACTGTTACTATATCAAATCATAGTTCAAGATAGTAGTTGATCATTTGTTAATAGATACAATTTCTGTACATATTAGCATATCTAATTCTAAACCAAAAGTAGTCAATTTATTATTTTTAGACAAGGTATTAGTATGAGATAGATTTTAAATCTAGCAGAACATAGAGTTGTACTCCATTTATATATTACGATCAGATTTTCAACAACCTAAAGAAAGATCATTATATCATAGTAATACCTAAAATCTATTAGTACATTGTAATATAACTACAGATAAGAAATATCTAACTCATTATTTCCTAAACCAATCACAGATGCTTAATTAAGTATGCCAGAGGTGAGACGGATTTGATTTTACCTTGTGTGGTGCAGTGAACTAGGGGCGTTATCAGCCTCGAATCTATATTCTGGAACACTTTGGAGTACCTCTGTTGTCGTCCAACAGAATCAAGGAGATATCAGAAACTCTTTTCTTAAAGTTGTAAGAAAATAGCAAGGTTGGAGGGGAAAGAAGTGGATGAAAAAAAAACTCCCTTTTGTAAAGGTATATGGATGTATTTATAAGTGAATACAAAGGTTATGGTTTTTGTTGAGCGGGAATCTTGAGTTTCAGATTTTTGAACATTGGTCCCTAGAGACGCATTCAAACTTGAACGTTGGAAATTTGGACGATATTGGCAATCTTCACGTGATTGAGACAGACGAACGAAAATAGAGACAAAAATCAAGCATGAGAAGAGAAACGACAACTTCTGTACATGGTTGATAAACTTTTCTTTTGCTGAAAATGGGAGGAGGCGTGGGAATGAGCTGTTGTGCTGAGAATTTTGAATTAGGGTTGAAGGTGTGAAGGGTATTTTTGGATTATTGATAAATTATATGGGCTGGCTGATCATTTGGATTAATGGGTAGATGGGCTGCTACGTTTGGTGCTGGAAATTGGACAGATTGACATTAAATAAAAGGCTGAAAATTTGATCCATTTTGAGATTCAATTAGGCCCAACTTTCATGGCTTTTCTTTCTTTTTAATTAACTCGTTTGAGCTTCTATAATATATATTACGTAAAAGTTTAGAAAGTAAGAAACTTAAAATACATACTATTTTAAATAAGACGACATTTAAGTAATAATAGTAATATAATTTTAAAATAGGAAGATCATAAAAAAAAAAATAGTGAATTATAAAGTATTCGACTTATTAGCAATTTAGAAGCTCAACGAAATAAATTAGAAGAAGGGAGGGACAAAATTTGGTGTCAACAGTTAGTGTCGGTGTGCTGAATGCACAGCCATTCCTGCCTCCAATAGTGCAATTCGAGCATTCCAGCCAATGTAGAACCAATTGTAGAAATATCATTTACAAGAAAATAACTATTAGTGAATGAGGGAAATATTTTATCCACTTCTTCATCTACGTCCTTCAATATAAATTCCTTAAAAATAACAGTCCAACTAAAATTGGGTTCTCCAATTAATGGTCTTTCGACCTTGTGGCCACAACCAATGACACAAGACCACCGAAAAATGTCATTGAACATCTTTGTTGTACTAATTCTTAAATGTTTAACAGTTACCTCGTCCATTGCAAACAGTCCCAAGTCATCAAGGTGCTCACAATCATTGTACTCTTGTCCAACAATTACCACCTTCCAATACTTACAACGGTAATTTCTTTCATGAGCTTAGCATCATCAACAACTTCACGCAAGAAGTGATTACTGTGCACACCGAAAGCAGACAACGACAGACTAATGGGCTCTTGTGGTGGAGGGGTTTCATGGGATATGATACCAACATGTTGTACTTGTCCACCTTCTCGACTTGATTGGTCATGAAATTGATTCATCATTAGTAGTATTATTAGAAAATTTTGTATCTGTCAGCATTTCATTATGCACAGTATGATCTGAAGAAATCATTAGTGACGGCTTATTGTCCATTTCTTCAAAAGTGTCCCTATTATTTCCAACAGAGGTATAGTCTGAAGAATCTACATCATTACACTTTTCGGACATTTTATCAAACACGTGGTCTGTCTCAAAATTTCCAGAAAAGAGAACGTATTGAATTTCAAGTGAAATGGAGATGTTGCCCTGTTTGACAAGATGACATACCTGAGTCTCTGGTAACACCATAGTTTCAACATCTCTAAAGTGGTTAGTTTCTCTATCTGACATCTCCTTGAACACTGTGTCGATTAGGCTTAGATTGTTGCGGTCTGAGTATTCATTCAAGTACTTAGGCAAGGATGGGTAAGTAATATTACCCCATGTTGGAATGGCCTCCTGATTAGGGGTGTCAAATGGACATGTTAGGTTGAAATTTGAGATATTAAAATGGGTTGAAATAGAAATTGGGTTGGGTCTTGACCCGTGCAAGTTTACTTTGAATTCAAATAATTGGGCTCAAATGGACTTAAAATTGGGTCTTGACCTGCCCAATTCGACTCGCTTAATCTCAATAATTCTAATATATTTTTATTTAAGTTTTATAACCACAATTTGAATTTCAACTCAAGAATATTTTTTTTAATAAAAAAGTTACAAATAGATATATAAATCTAATTGCTCTTTGTAGATCTAGGGCCGGCTGCTCTCTCTTCTCTTCTCGAACTATATCGCGTTGAAGAAAATCCCTAATAGCCGCATCCTCTCCCCAGCATATGGCTATGGGAGAGCCTAACACTAGTTCTAATCCAGAAACAACTTATGTCGCACTTCTAAATTCAGTCCAAACTGGACAAAACTTGAAAACAACAAAGCTGAAATCTATAGACATCATTCATAGAGAACCTACAATTACATTTACAGTGGAGGAGATAAATCAATACACTATGGAAGAAGGTCTACATCAAGCTCTAGTTTTCAAAGGATCCAATCAATATGCAAGAGGTACGAAAGTTGTTGCCTATACAACTAGGAACTCAAGGTCGTTGCCTTGTCGGATGGCTAGCGCGTCGACATATTTTGGTGAGATTCGATAGATATAATGATTATGTATCAGCTGCAGCTAAAACTGTTCAATACCTTTTGTACAATGGTTTACAAAAGCAATTTAGAGTATTTCCATGGACAATTGGCTTCAATCAGAAAGAAGAGACATCAAGAGCTTTTGTTTGGATATCTTTTCCTAACTTGCCGCCAAAGCTTTTTGCAAAACAATCCTTACTGTCAATTGCTTCGGCTGCTGCTAAGCCAATAGCGATTGATAAAGCCACTCAAGATAAGTCGAGACCTAGCACGGCTAGATTTAAAGTCGAACTTGATTTGCTAGCAAATTTGCCACATCGAATGAGAATTCAATATGTCAACCAGAAAACAGGAAAAAGTGTGGAGCAATTTCAGAAGTTTGTGTATGATAATCTGCCATTTTATTGCAACTTTTGTAAGTACCAAGGCCACACGAAAGTGAATGTCGACTATTATTGGGAAATAATGCAGCAAGAAACCAAGAAGAAGCATCGCAAGTAGGCTCTAAGATAAAAAAAATATCAAGGTGATGCTCGAGAAATATTAGATGAAAAGAGGGCTGAAAATAAATCCCTTGTGGTTGATAAAAGTGGTGTCCATGATCAGGTAGTTGTGGCACGAGATTTGGAGTGCCAAAATAAAGAAAATTTTGGGCAACTCTTAGGCAAAGCAGTTGCGCACGAATCAGCTTCAGGGGATCAAAGTTTAACCACTAGAAATACTTTGGTCCTAGAGTCGCAAATTGATTTTAAGCAGCAATCAAATAGCAACACTGTTGAAAACAAAAGTGTTACTGGTGCGAGACTTGGTGTTAAAAATACTAGAGAAATAAGCATTAATAACGAAGGTGGAAAAACTGATTTTTTGCAGATTGATTCTAAGAGTGTTGATGATATTCATTCATCAGGGAATAAAGTTGGAGCTATTGAAACATTGGAGAAAAAATTGAATAAAAATCAACTTTCTTTGACTACAAATCCTACTTTAGTTCACATTGATGATGAGGGCCAAAATAATCTAGCTACAATCGTGGCGTCGACAATAGATGATGGGCATCAACTAAATGGAACCAGAGGTGATGTGGTGCTTATTGGAAAATCAGGACATCCATTGGCAACTAACACAACTGTTGATTTGGCATTAGATCCCGTGAATGCAAAGGTAGTGGCAGATGGACCGCAACATGATGCTCAGGGTGTTGAAACTATTGAATGCTTGGTTGACAACATGACACAGTAGGTCGACAATGCTAATAAAAAATTTGAAAGTGATGTCGAAACTAATTCAATTGCCTTGATGAATGCCAAGAGTACAGGTGGGGGAGTGGAACTGGTACATGAATCTAATTGGGCTGTGGTGACGAAGAAAAATCTCCAAGTATTGGAATTGGTTCGCCAATTAGTAACACAGTGCAACAAGTTGTAGATAGTCAAACTACCAATTCAGGTGCTCGAGAAATTGTTCCACAAGAGGTCACGTGTTTTAACACTTTTGATGCTCTTACGAATAATTTTGTGCATGAGATCAATTCATTTCAAGTTAACTCTACAAATGAATTAGTTATTTCTAAGAAAAAATAAGGTGCGACAAGTACTCTGAGATGGATAGATATAGCAAATGAAGAGGAGGAACAAGTCACTTCTCCTCCTATCCAAAAGAAATTGAGCCCAACAGCTCCTGCTTTTATGCCTAGTAGTGCTAAGTTAGTAACTCCCCCGCAAGGTTTGTCACCATCAACAAATGTTGCTGCAATCTTAAGTAATCGTTTCGTGAGTTCTAATATTGAAAAATTGGCTTCACTTGCACCGATTAACATTAACAAACAACTTCAAGTTGGTGGTAGTAGTACTTTGTCCCCAAATAAGTTTGCTAACCTAGATGATGATGACATCTCTGATGAGGGTGATGAAGAAGAAATGTTGGATTATCGTTTTGCAATTGCAGCTAGGAATGCAGATATTTCTCCTAGGCAACAACGCAACAACAAAACGAAGCATGAAAGAAAGTATAGTTGGGATGGTAAAGTGACTGAGGAATTTGTTCCAAGGCAACTACCAATGCGACTCGCAAAGCAAAATCATATGACAATATCAACAACTTCAACATGATTCAATAAAGCCAAGAAGTGATGCACTATCAACTGTTATTAGATAGATTTGAAGAAGAAGACAAGAGAAACATATTTCAGGTTCCTTTAGAAGGCCAATCTATCTTGTTTAGTTCATACATTTGTAAAAGGAAGTTTGAGGTTGATAACTCAACTTTCTCCTTGGCCTTTATGATTTTTTCATTACTTAAGAATCCTCACTTATAATATCATCATAGAGTGTATTATAAACTTTGTGATGATCATAAAATATCTAGTTCTCTCTAGCTCGTATTTTCTTCATGGTTGTTAATTAGTAGAGGTTAAGTACCTCATTAGGATTGGTAAGGTAAGGTCGGCCTCCTTTACTTGTACTTATTCCTATTGAGAATTTTTTATGATTATTATTAATAAAAAGCCACTAGACCACTGTCTAGTGGTATAAATTTGCTTTTAAAAAAAAGATATATAAATCTTAAAAGATATAAATAGATAGTAATTTATATTTTCAATATAGGAACATACATTACATCAATGCAAATAAAGAGTCTTCAAACAGGTTGAAATTGGAGACTAAATTAGGCTCAATTGAGGATAGGCCTGAATGGGTTGAGATTGAACCAAATTCAAATTATCTTGAGTCCAACCCTTAAAATTCTGGGCGGATTGGGAGGATTACCTATAGTTGGACTCATTTTTGACACACCTACTCCTAATAATACTCTATTGCCCTGTAATTCTTGTTCTTAGTAATGGGTAAGAACTCGTGATGTGTGTCTCTAGTACGGGAGCGAAAATGAATCAACAATTTTTCCACAAAATGGTCCCAACCAGCGAGTTGTTTGTTGCGAAATAACCATTGATACTATTCCAAAGCCTCACCATCAAAATAGAATGAAGCCAAGGACAATTTATGCTCGGATAAAATGTTGTGGAAGGAGAAATACTTCTCCGCCTGAAGAACCCAGACTCCTGGGTTGTTAACACTAAATCGCGGAATAGAAACTGGATCTGGTATATGCGAAGGAGTTGAATGGGTCATAACATGAGAATATTGGAGTACTGGGAGTCAACTTTTGGTACCGAAATCCTAGGGATCCAACCGATGGGTCGTAAGAACTACTATGAACAGTTTTCGTCAACTTTTAAAGAGGGGCAGTTTAGTCTTTTCCCACCCCTTCTAAGCCTAAATCATGACCCTTTTTCACCTAATAAAGGGTTTAAGCAGTGTTAAAATATTAATTTACGTTATTTAACACTTCAAAGACTTAGAGCAAGGATTCAAGAGGAGAAAAACTAGGGTTTTCTATCGTTCTTCGAATTTTATCGATTTCACCAAAAACTTTGTTCTTCCCAGGTATGGAAGGCTATTATAGTGTTGGACTAGTTCGTCTTCACGCCCTACATCTACTTTCAAATCAGTAAAAGAGTAATCTAGGATTTTATCCTTAGATTTGGGTATTCTTGAGATGAGTTGATTTCGAGTTCTTGCGTTTCTGATTCTTTTTGAAATTCAATTCCTAATTATTGAATTTCTATATGTTATGCATTGAGATTCTTGAGTTGATTTGTTCACGTCTATACTTTAACATGAACCTTATGAATTGAGTATTTTTTAGATGAGTAGTATTGTTGAGTTCTGAGTTGCTATTCTTAATTTTTGAGTTGCTATATATTATGCATTGAGATTTTTGAGTTGATTGTTCATATCTATTTTTCAGCATGAACCCTATTATTTGAGTATTCATTGGGTTATTGTTAAGAATCTTTTTAACCAAACAATTATCTTAAATTGATTTTCTGAGAAAATAAAGAAGAGTTTTGAGGAAAGTTTAAAGAGACATTTTGAGTAAAGTTTAAGGGAACTGTTGATCCCCAAATTTATCATTTTTACATTGAGAAAAGAGAAATTTTGATTTCTAAACGAGTAATGATTTTAAAGTTATTTCCGAGTAGTTACCTCTTTTAAGATGATATTTTGAGCAATTACCTCAAATTGAGAAATAGTATGTTTTATACATTTGAGCATGAGTATATATTTATTGGGAGTAGTATTGAGCACTGATGTGGGGATGAGTTCAGACAACTCACATTCCTCATAACCATGTAGTCAACATAGGTAAAGGAGATGACTCATTATTGCTTTCGAGCAGAGCTTTAGTGGATCCACTTAGTTGAGGTGTTTTATACCCCGGCAAGCTATAGGACAGTTCTAGCAGTGTGATCGAGACGTTGTATCATCACGTAGCTCATAGTGATGGTTGTAGGTTAGAGAATCTCAACAAATAAGAGTAAAGAGTAATTTATTGTATTTTTATATACATCCTTAAGTTAGCATCTTTTATTTATGAAGATTTAAATATTTCATCTCTTATTATTGCTTTGTATTTAGTTGAGTTGAGGTGAGTATTCTTCCAGCCTTATCAGTTCAGTTATTTATTCATTCAGCTTTTTTACATACTCGCACATTCAATGTACTGATATCATTTGACCTGCATCTTTCTATGATGTAGATATAGGTATTCAGGATCATCATCAGGAGCTTCGTTGAGATCACTTTGCACTCCAGTTAGCTTTTGGTGAGCCTCATTGCATTCCAGAGGACCCCACTTTTATTTTTAGTTTAGTCATTTTAGGATGTCGTGGGTCTTGTCCCAACATTCATGTTGAACTATAAAGGCTTCATATATAGTTAGAGTTGAGGAGTCTCACATTATTTCCCTTTTATTTTGAGATGTTTTGCAAAGCATTATATTTATAATATTGAGTACTTAAGACATTTTAGTTGTGTTTATTTGAGATAAATAAGTCAAACTTTGTATTTAAAGTTCCTTATTTCTTGAGTTAAGTCTTTCGCAAAGTAGGCAGTCAGGCCAAGGGTTCGTTTAGGGACCATAAATGATTCTCGAGTGCCGGCCACATCCACGGTGTAGACTAAGGGTGTGAAAACTTTGCGCTTCAGACAGCTTTGGTGAGCCTCCTTGCTTTCCAGAAGATTTCACATTTACTTTCCTGATATTGTTGAGTTGTCGTGAGTCTTGTCCCGACATCTATCCTAATATTAGAGGCTTCATAGATAGTTAGAGTTGAGGAGTCTCTTAGTATTTCCCTTTTGTTTGAGATGTTTTGCAAACTATCTTATTTATAACATTGAGTACTTTCAGACATCCTTATTGAGTTTTATTTTGATATTTGATTTATGTTCTAAGCCTATTAGCTTGAGTGAGTCATCCGCTAAGTAGTCAGCCAAGCCAATGGTTTGCTTGGAGATCATAAATAGTTCTCGAGTGTCGGCCACGTCCAGGGTGTAGACTTGAGGCGTGACATAAAAATTAGGAATAGTAACTCAGAATTCAACAACAAACACATCTCAAGAATATCAAATCCAAGGATAAACCCCTAGATTACTCTTTTAATGATAGAAAGTAGATGTAGGTGTGAGGACGAACTTAGTACATCACTATGATAGCCTTACATACCTGGGAAGAACAAAGTTCCTGGCGAAATCGACGAAATTCAAAGAACGTTAGAAAACCCTAGTTTTTCTCCTCTTGAATAATTGCTCTAAGTCTTTGAAGTGTTAAAGAAGGTAAAGTAATGTTTTAACATTGTTTAAACCCTTAATTAGGTGAAAAAGGGTTGTGGTTTCGGCTTAAAGGGGGTGGAAAAATACTGAACTAGACTTCTTAAAACTGATGAAAACCTTCTACGGTTCGTGGTTTGTTCTACGGACCGTAGATCCCATTCGTGAAATTTATATTGAATTTTTGGGCTCAAAAGTCCATTCTACGGGTCCAAAAGACGACCCATAGAAGGGATCCGTAGGAATTGGATCCCAAAATGTAGACTTTCTGATGTTTTTGATGGTTTGACAGTACGGGTCATAGTTAAATCTACGACACGTAGGTTGGATCTGTCGTTCACAGACTCAGAAATCTTTAATATGACAGTCTCTGGTAAAATGACCATAACCTTTTACTCTGAATTAGAAATAAGGCAAACTTGGTGGCGTTGGAAAGAGGACTCAAAGACCATTAATTTGATAGGTGATGGGCCACCTAATTCATTATGTGCTGGGAGATATGATCATTTGAACTTGACCTTAGTAGAACCTTATGTCAAAACTCAATCAGTAATAAAGCTTTCAACTCAACTTTGTGCTATAGGGTTCTTGTGACCTTAAGTCATATCCAAATCCATTCGAACACCAAAGAAATGACCTTTACACATGTGAGTAATTTAAGAATCACCCGATATGATTTTACATGCAAAAAAGAATGATTGGGTCTTAGCTTAAAAATTTTCGAGGTGTTACTTGTCGTTTAGGGATATGGGTTGGCTTACCTACTGGTGGGTTTTGGTAGGTGTCATCATGACTCAATTTTTTGGATCGTGAAAACTACAACCCTAAATTATTCCTTGTTCTTGAACGAGTTTTGTGAAAGCTTCAGCAGGTGAGTTGTCCTCTCAATTCCTTTAGATTATGTTGTTTAGTTATAATACAAGATTAGTGATCTTGAATAATGCTTCTGATGTAGATGTTCTAATATCCAGTGCTACTAGGTAAGGATTCAACTATTTGTTCTAATTGGCAAATTGTGATCACGGTTGCAATGATGAAAATAGACTTTCCCAAAAAAATATACGTGTGAGGACATAGTAACTTTGGAAGAGAGAAGACTGAAAAGACAATTTTGTTTTATGTACACGTTAAGTTCATCTTTAATGCTGAAAAATAATGTGAATACAAAAACTCTTGTCAAAATTTCAAAAACGAGTTGTTTGGAAAGGATGAGTTATTAATATTCTATAGTCCCAAATTAAAAGTCCTAATATTCATTGAATGAGCCAACAAAAAGTCTTAACGTGTGATTTGAAACTAACAACTTACTATTTTTGCAAACTCAACCTTCTTCTTGACGTATATATTTTTGCATTATTTAAGTATCTTCATTTTTCATATTATCATAGAGTGTATAATAAACTCTGTGATGATCATAGAATACTTAATTTTCTCTAGTTCTTATTTTCTTCATGTTTGTTAATTAGTAGAGGTTTGTTACCTCATTAAGATTGGTAAGATAAGTCCTAACCCCCCTTGATTGTACTTATTCACATTGGGGATTTTATTTTATTATTAATAAAAGGCGGCTAGACGCTCTGTCTAGTGGTATAAATTTGTTATATATATATATATATATATATATATATTACGTAACAAACTAGCTAACTGCCTAACTAACTATTGCTAATTCCAAATGAGTTCCAGATAACAATAATTAAGTATGATAAGCAGGAGCGAAGCTAGTAGCCCGCACACGAATGAGGTTGAAATCAATAGATTTCATTCAAATAATAATGTATTTATATTAATAAATACATTAAATGTATGTAGAAATATTAAATTTAAATTTTAATTATTATCCGTTAAAATCATAAAATTCAAAATTAGTAAATGTAGGCACCTAGCTTGGCTAAAAAAAAATTTATTGAAGTTTTTATGTATTGAAACTTCAAAGCAGGTGCTTGATATTCCTGTCAAAGTAGTTTGACAAATGGTCTTTGCTGACTAGTCAGTTGTCAAAAAAATTCCTCCATATAAATCATTAAATGTAGGACATCGGATTACTGAATTATTATTGTGTTTTTAAAAAAAAATTATTATGTTATGTATTGTATTGTTTTCCTATATATAAATTAGGGATGGCAAAATCAAGTCCAACCCGGCCAACTCGACCCAACCCATTTAGGTTTGGGTTGGTTATTGATACGCTCATTTGTTAGATCAACCTATCTCAACCCAATCCATTTTAACCCATTAAAAATTGGATTGATATATAACCCAAATTGATTTTTGAGAAATCTTGTCAAAATATTATTAAATTTTTTTTTTGAATTTATATGTTATATATAGTTATAATAAAGAAAAATAATTTTATTAGGTACTAAAAGCTTATAAATAACAAATAAAGTTATTAAAACTTAATTAAAATTGGGCGGGTTGGGTTATGACCCCTTAACTAATATGTTACCTAACCTATTTTGACCCAACCCATTTTGGCCCAAACAAATTTGGATTGGGTTGGGTCTTGATCCATTTTGACCCGCCCAAATTTAACCCAACCTGTCCTATTGCCACCCCTAATATAAACTACTATTGTGTTATATGTTGTATTTTTAAATTAAAATTTTCATCTTATCATTTAAAATTTGTGTATTCTCATAGTGAAAACTAATAATACTTTTAAATTATATATTTAAAATGACGAAAACTAAAAAAAAATTGAAATATTATTAATTTGGAATGAAAGTAGCATATATTAAATTATATATTTTTTTAAATGTTATATACATTAAAAATTTTTACGAATATTAGAGATTAAACTAATGGTCGTATATGATTTATAATATATTAATTATAAATATTATTTAATATAAATAATAAATAATAATAAAATAATCAAAAGTGAAACAAAGAGTATGAATAATAGTTCTCCAAATATGGAGAACTACTATTCACCTATGTATAAATAGAGAATAGAAAGTGAATTAGAGAGCGGTTGGAGAATTCATTCTTTATTTCTCCAAATATAGAGAATAAAAACTAAAATAGAGGTGAGTTGGAGATGATCTAAGAAATTATTACTAAATTTCAGTATGTTATTGTTAAATTAGGTCTTAGACCTAACTCACACCCTAAAAGTTAGTTCAAAGGGGAGAAGAGTGTCCAAGCCTTACAAGGAGTCCACCCAATTCATTAACTAACAATGTGGGACTTTTGTCATTTTTTAATTCCCCATTTCACGCCCAGTGTTTAGCATCTGGTGCATGGACAATTTTGACTTTTTTTGGTCCCCAACATCTGATGATATAAGCGTTGCTCTGATACCATGTTAAATTATGTCTTAGGCCTAACTCACACCCCAAAAAGTTAGCTCAAAGAGATGAGGATTGCTCAAGCCTGAGTTCACCCATCTTATTAACCATTAATGTGGAATTTTTGTCATTCTTTAATAGTTACTGAGTTGAAATATCGATATAAAGCCCATCACCTTCAAATCTTGAGTATGTGTAAGAGGTTAACTTATTCTCTTACCTATATATATGCTCCATTGTAGAAGTTGTATTCAGTAAAAAATAGAGCAGCACTTAGCCATGGCCTATTATCTTGACAAGATCTTTCTTCTCCTATTTCTCTTCACACTTAGTTCTTCCTCAAAATCAGATAATATGACAGATATTGAAGCACTCTTTGCTATCAAGAATGAAATACTTGATCCCTTTGAATCTTTGATTTCATGGAATGAGTCTGTTCCTTTATGTCAATGGCAAGGTGTGGTATGTGGAACGCGAAGTCAACGAGTCACTGAACTAAACCTTCTTGACCATAAGCTGGGTGGTGTGTTATCACCATTTGTTGGAAATTTGAGCTTCCTTGTACGACTAGACATCGAAAACAATACCATTTCTGGCAATATACCTCCTGAATTAGGCCGTTTGACAAGATTAAGCCATCTATATTTGCAAAACAATTCATTACATGGTGAAATTCCTGTCAATCTATCATTTTGTAGTAACCTCGTTGAGTTATGGGCACACAAGAACAATCTTGTAGGTGTGCTTCCGAAGGAGCTTGGATTTCTTCCCAAACTCAAATATTTTGATTTCAGTTACAACAAGCTCATTGGTGAAATCCCGAAATCTTATGGTAACTTTTCAGGTCTCTTGGAAATGTACCTTTTGTATAATGATCTTGTGGGTAAAATCCCTGATGAGTTAGGGAAACTGAAAAGCTTGGAAATATTTGACGCAGACTTCAATAGGTTATCAGGTAGAATTCCGAGCTCACTATTCAATCTTTCCTCCTTGAAAGTCATTGATGTGTCAGATAACCAATTCGAAGGTACTCTGCCTCGGGATTTAGGGATCAACCTTCCTAACCTGGAGTGTCTCAGCATTAGTGAGAATCAATTCAGTGGATCGCTTCCTTATTCACTTTTCAACCTCTCAGGACTCGCGTACCTTCTTGTTGGCAAAAATAACTTAGGAGGACGTGTTCCTAGGTTTGATAAGTTGCATAATTTGTATATTTTAAGCATGGAAAATAATCAGTTTGGGAGTGACAAATCTGATAATGAGTTGACCCTCATGTCCTCCTTAACAAATGCAACTAACCTGAACTGGCTGTATCTGCAAAACAACGCGTTTGGAGGGACATTTCATGAGTTTTTCAGCAACCTTTCAAGTAATCTGGTATATGCAGACTTGTCAAGGAATCGGTTTTCAGGACATATCCCGATAGACATTGGGAAATTCATCAACTTGGAAGAGCTTAGGCTGAGCGGAAACCAACTCACAGGTATCATCCCTCCGACTATTGGGAAGCTTTATAAGCTACGATATTTATATCTGTCCCAAAACAAAGTCTCAGGTAGTATACCATCTTCCATTGCAAATCTGAGCCTTTTAACAGAGTTAAATCTTGATCATAACAATCTTAGAGGTAGAATACCTTTAAGTGTTGGAAAATGTCAAAATTTGTTGTATCTTAACCTGAACCGAAACTATTTAATCGGTTCAATACCCAAAGAAATTTGTCTCATCACTTCCTTAGTTGTTCTAAACCTTTCTAGTAACAACTTGACTGGCGCCCTTCCCAAAGAAATCGGTAGCCTGAAAAATCTCTTATCATTAGATGTCTCTTTGAATAATCTCACTGGTGAAATTCCTAGTACACTTGAGAGTTGTGTGGCTATTGTTAATTTAACAATGAAAAGGAATTTATTTCGCGGGATCATTCCTTCTACTTTCAATTCACTAAAGAGTCTTGAAGTTTTAGATCTTTCACAAAATAAGCTATCAGGTATGATTCCAAAGTACTTGGAAGGATTTGCCTTGCATTTCTTAAACTTATCGTTTAATGATTTTGAAGGTGGCCTTCCACAACGAGGCATCTTTGAGAACGCGAGTGTAGATTCTTTCGTTGGAAATCCTAGAATCTGTGGTGGTGTACCTGGCTTGAAACTTTCCAATTGCAATTTCAGTCATTCAAAGAAAATAAACTTTAAGCTTGTTATTTTAGTAATATTAGGAATTTTGGGGCTAGTTGTTATGGTTTTTGCTTTTTTCTTCTATCGATTCAGAAGGCCCAAAAGAACATTTCCTTCATTAGATAACAATCTAAACCAACTCATAGCTATGTCCTATCAAAGTATTCTCAAAGTTACCAACGGGTTTTCTGCGAGCAACTTGATTGGTGTTGGGAGTCATGGATATGTTTACAAGGGAATATTAGAAACGGATGGTAAACACGTTGCTATAAAAGTGTTGAATCTTTTACAATATGGAGCTATCAAAAGTTTCATAGCAGAATGTGAGGCCTTGAGAAATATTAGACATCGGAATTTAGTTAAGCTACTTACTGCATGTTCTGGTGTTGATTATCGTGGCAACGAATTCAAGGCATTGGTTTACGAGTTTATGGCCAATGGAAGTTTGGAGGACTGGTTGCATCCAGATAATTCAAGACCAAATGTTCAGCCAAGAAGGTTGGGATTTCTACAAAGGCTGAATATTGCTATTGATGTTGCTAGTGCAATTCATTATCTTCATAATGATTGTCAAATATCAATAGTTCATTGTGATCTCAAACCAAGTAATATACTCCTTGACAATGAATTGGTTGCCCATGTTGGGGATTTTGGATTGGCAAGATTCCTATATCTTACTGATGAAACCACTTGTAGAATTCAGACAAACTCTTCAACTTTTAAAGGATCTATTGGCTACATAGCTCCAGGTAAATTTCACTCTATATAAATGCCTCTAAAGACTTTAGTGACTCTGGATGCAATGACATTAACTCAGTTGCCGCTATATTTTCATTGCAGAGTATGGTATGGGAAGCGAGGCATCAACGCAAGGTGATGTGTATAGTTTTGGTATCGTCTTACTTGAAATGTTAACCGGGAAAAGGCCAACGGATGACATGTTTGGCGGTGATTTAAGCCTTCATGATTTTGGTAGGACTGTCATGCCTGATGGAGCACTTGAAATAGTAGATCCACTTCTTAATTTGGAAGAGGAAGAGATAAGCAGAGAGAGGTCTCAAATTCCAAGATTCATGAGAAGGCAAAAAATGGTAGAGGGTTTAATCTCCTTATTTGGAGTTGGTATTGATTGTTCAATGTATGATTCAAGTAAAAGAAAAAACATGAAGGAGGTTGTTAGAGAGTTGTGTTCTATAAGAGATTCTCTTGTTGGTTGTACAATATGAAACACTTTTCTTGTTTTGTTTTTGTCTTGTAAGGTTCCAATAATATTTAATGATGAATCATTTGAATATAGTCATTACTAGTCTTTACTAAATAACCAAATAGGCTGTTAAAAAAACGATAATTATTATTATTGACTTTCATCATGGTTCTTTGTAACTTGAATCCACTTGAACAAAATTCTAAGTCCGCCACTGAGTATATGGTATACTAGATTGATATCATTGAAGGATTGTAAGCAATATGAGCATAAGCCGGATTTCAAAAAGGATAAATTTTCATTATTATTTAAAGCATAAACATTATTTCAGAAAATGTAGTACATATATTATTTTTTCTTGTACTAGTTTCACTACAGCTATCACTATAATAATAGACCATTAATCAACTGATACAGGTTGCATATTCTGTGCCTCTTTCCTGATATCTTCATACAGAACAGATGACAAGTACCTCTCTCCAAAACTTGGATGTATTGTCTGAAATTCCAAAACCAAAAAATTCAACACAAGTAATTAACATAAGAAAATTGAGAGTCAACTAACATATATATATATTCATACCACTATGAGTTTTCCTTTGTTTTCTGGTCTGTTGGCGAGTCTAAGTGCGGCTACTGTATTTGCTCCTGATGATATACCAACCTATACAACAAAATGTTTGTCGTATGATTAAAAATAAGTTGGGGTCGGATATATGAATCCTTACTGAACAATATTTCGTTCTATATAAGCTTATCTACTTGTACTATTCACATAATGCCATTTAATAATGGAAAATAGATCAATGATATGAGAGTGAAAGATATGAAACTCCAACTATTTGAAATTTTACCATAAGGCCTTCCTTCAATGCCAACTCCCTAGCCATGTTTACCGATTCTTCGCTCGAAACCTGCAACAGAACAAACATAATTCATGTATCAATTGCCAAAAATGACTAATTGTAGCCAATGTTCTGTATCGAAAATATTGGATTCAGTTGAATCTAGAGATGGTACACTCGACACGCTTCTGGTTGTAGTTCTAAATAAACAAATCTCTGCAATCACATAATTCTTGTGCTATGCAAGAAACAAGCACTAATAGTTTAGTGGTTGAAATGTATCCTACCAAGGTAAAGACGGGTTCGATCCCCAGATGATGCATTTTATAATAGTGAAATTTAAAAAACCAACATCCGGAGGTCAATATTTTCGTGTGTTCTGCTAGAGAAATGAAATCAAGAACTCAGCATACCATCAGAACTTCTTCCATTACATCCATGTCAAGGATATCCGGCTTGAATCCAACCCCATTGCCAGTTATTTCGTGAGGACCTGTATACAGTATCGACGTTCAGAAATCTATGTAGAACAAATTCTACTCATATGCCACAACAAATGAAAAAGAGAGAGAGGCATGTTATTTGAGACGATCTTTTTAGTTCTATAGTAATGATAGAAAGTGAAGTTAATTACCTGGTTTTCCACCATTCAATACATTGCTTTCAGTTGGCTCAATTCCATATATCTAGCAGGACAGGAGAAAGTATGTAAGAGCGATGATGCTATGTTGTTTACACATTAAGCTTGCAATCACAAAATAAATTGATGGCAGGAAATACCTTGACATTAGGATTTTTCGATTTCAGATACTGTCCAACACCAGAGACTGTGCCTCCGCTTCCTATTCCCATGACAAAGATGTCAACATTACCTTGAGTATCTTCCCAAATTTCAGGGCCAGTAGTCTCAAAATGAGCCTGTGTCCAATGTCAATGTTGAATATTTGTTTTCGATGTAACGGAAAAGAATTTAAAATGCCCCTCCACTTTATGAAACATCTTTATTCTAATTTTTGTTCTACTTTAAGGTCATTCATAGCGGGACCAACCCTTGTCGAAGGGAGTCAATTGACACTCAATCATTGAAAAATTACTCTACGTAGGTAAGTCAAATCTCTTTTTTTTTTATGTATTTATATACTAATGTTGAATACCTTTGGCTTCCTCATGTATTTACTTATTTAAATTATTGAATCTCCTTGGTGAAAATTAATCCTGGCTCCACCATCGCATTAATCATCTCTTACTTGCCCTTGACTAATCAGAAGGAGCTTCCCCGTAGACCCTAACCAAAGTGTAAGAGTAGAGGGTATGCATTTGAGCTTTTCTCTAAAATAGTGAAATCCACGTTGGAGCTCCGTCGAGGTCAAGGACAACTGCAAGATAATTTGATAACGACAAAGATATGACACTAGGCTAACTCAACCCAAAATCTAGTTTATGAGGGGAGGATTGTCCAAGTCCATATAAGCAGACCATCAGTCCATTCTCCAACCAATGTCAGACTCTAAACCCCCCACCCACGCTCAGGCCCAACTAGAGTGTAGATCGTGAGCCAAAACTGGGAATGAACCTTAGTCTAGTACCATGAAAAGCATGACACTTGAACCTAACTCAAGCCCAAAAACTAGCTTATGAGGAACCAATCCATACCCTAACCAATGTGGGACTCTAACCTACTCTAAAAATATGAAATAATCATAGAAGAATAACATATCATAAAATACAATATAGAGATAAACTTGGACATTTTCCTATAATGGAAAGTCTAGTGATAGATGAGGGGATGGGGGAGGGAGCAAAATGAAGATGGAAAATTACTTACTTGAGTATTAGCTGGATTGGAGAATTGTTGAAGCATATAAGCATTAGGTGTAGATTCCAAAAGATTATAAGCTTTCTTAATAGTTCCTCCCATTCCTTTAGTTGGATCAGTGATCACTAAATCAGCTCCGAATGCTCTCATGGTCACCCTCCTCTCCAAGCTTGTATAGGATGGCATTGTCAAAATCATTTTGTAGCCTTTCATGGCAGCCATAAATGCCATACTTATTCCCATATTCCCTGACGTTGGCTCGATTAGTGTTGTCTGCATATCATCAATAAAATATATAAGACACAAAACCTATGCAACCGGTATCTATCTCGTTCATATTATCTGTCTTTTAAGGTTTTCGTACACCTCTTAAGAATGAGCCATGTTTACTTACTTTCCCAGGGGTGATTAATCCTTTCTTTTCTGCATCATTGATCATAGCAAATGCTGGTCTGGTGGAAAAGGAAAAACTTTTCTCAAATTTCACAACGAAACATGTCCAAACGTCCACTTAATATTTAGAAAAAAATCACAAGAAGTAAAAATGAAAGAAAGTAAATTCCCAAATAATTTACCTATCTTTGATACTAGAAGTAGGTTGCATCATTTCTTGTTTAACAGCAATATAAGCACCACATCCTTCACTCACTTTGTTAAGATACACCAATGGTGTTTTCCCAATGAGCTGAATTGTGGAAATATTACAAATCAATCATATAATTGGCATAATCAGGTCATATATAATGTAATTATAGATAGATCTTCATCACAATCATTAATTGGTTATATAATAAAATTTGAACTATGTTAAAGTGTATTTTTATAATGTTGTGCATATAACTTAGAAGGTAAAGTTGTTCTCGTGTGATCAGGAGGTCACTGATTTGAGTCGTAAAAATAGTCTCTTGTAGAAATGAAGGGTAAGATTTTGTATAATAGACTCTTGTGGTTTGATCACTTTTCGAACCCAGTGCATAGCAAGAGTTTAGTGTACTAATCTAACTTTTTAAAAATAAATAATCAATCCATCACAATAAATAAATGAATGTTCTCATTTTCCACAACTTTGAACAAAATAGAACATTAAATTAGTGGTAATGACATTTGTTAATGATGATTAAGGTTCTTGGACCAATATATTTTTCCAAAGATATAAAGAGTGATGACAAATCTGAACTCATCAATAATGTTATTTTGCACGTGATAGCATTATCTAAATTTTGGTGTGAATTTAGTTGATGTTGTAAATAAATTGTAGTTAAATTTTTCTTAACTAAAATACTTGTCAAAGATGTAAGATATGAAAATATTACATTGTATAGCCAGCCATCTATAAAAAAATTAGTTAATAAAATGTATAATTTTGATATATTAATATAATTAATCTGTATAGATATATATTATTTAAAAAAATTACGAAGAATTCCCTTGTTAACTAATCACCTAAAAAGGGTTTTCAATTAATTAAAATAAAGTAGTCAATGTGACGTCTAACACTGTTTGGATCATTGTTACCCATTGTTTCATAATATATTGTATCGTACTGTATTGTAATTTATAAATTTACTAAAATATCCTTAATTATTCTAGGGTGGAAGGTTTGACTAAGAATTAAATAATATAGGGTAAAAGGTAAAAAAGTATTATGAAATATTATGTAAAGATATAATTGGAAAAAGAAATCAAGTAACAACGGGAACACACCAAATCGGTTGTTTCATAAAATGAGTTTTCTCATTGTTACGTAACAACGAAATCATATATATATAATAGAGAACCTTAGGCTCACCTAGCGCCACCAGAATCCAGGATTCCCTTTTAATTTATTCATTTCCAAAACTAGCATTCTCCTTTCATGAAAAGTCGTGACTTTTATGAAAAGTTGCGACTTTTATGAAGAATTGCGACTTTTATGAAGAGTTGCGACTTTTTTGAAGAGTTGTGACTTTTTTGAAGAGTTGCGACTTTTATGAAGAATTGCGACTTTTATAAAAAGTTGTGACTTTTATGAAAGGTTGTAATCTTTCAGAAGAGTTGTGACCTTTTTCATAAGGCACAATAAATATTTGTTCACACTACCCTTTGTTGTTTATAAATAAAGGGATTTCCTCTCATTTTAAAACAACGAAAATTCTGAACTACTTCTTCTTCTTCTTTTGCACAATTAAATATTTGTGTATTTTTGCTCCTGTTGAGTGACTCACTTCACCATTGTTTTTTGTATCAATACACTGGTGAATCGTCCTATCCTGAGAGAATCTATTCCTTTAAACCTCGGGTACTAGAGGGGAGTAATTTTCTTAAGGGTACACTATGCATTTAGTAGGCTCAATATTTTTCTTTCTGTTTCATTCTTCTGTTACAGAACCTGGTATTTTTTTTACAGTCATTAATTTATGCTTATTTTATTAATTGTTGTTTTTGAGTATATCTTTTAAATTTTGTTGTTTTTGTTTCTTCAAAGTTATTGTTATAAGTATTTGTTAGTACAGATTAAATAAAACACGTTAATTGAGTATTCATGCAAGTTTTCTCTACTAAAATTGTTGAAAGTAGAGTAAAAGAATTCCTTAAAGATCTGTACTACCATATCTTGACGACAAAATTCAAATTTGCTATGTCATTGTAAACACATAAAGATCTTAAAAACTTTATTGCACCTTGATGTGCGAAGTGAACCAGAAAAAGAAGACAAAAATTAATAAACTTTTGACATAAGTGCAAGGATGTGCCGAATGACCTATAGAGGAATATGACTAGACTGCAGCATCTTTTAATCCCAAAAAAATAAATAACTACACAATAAATTGTTCATATTCAATATGAAGTATGGACAGATTTCTCAAGTTTACTGCAGGTTGTAAATACTTTTCTTGAAGGAATCGATGTGTTTTTGACACTGTGATTGGAAATAGAAGTGTAGTTTCAAATTAACTCTGGTATGTTGATTTTAAAAAAAAATCCAAACAAACTGAATAGTTTTGTGTAATATTTTTCCCTTCAAGTATATATAATAAGTTGAATTGTTCTCCAATATGATACATTTTCCCTTTAATTTTCATTTTAATAATTTACTTATGATACATTTAAATGGGAACTTTAAAATAATATATGTAAACAAAAGGTAGGGTTGAACTTTCTACACGTTAGAATTAGAATATTTATTCACTTTTTCCAACCTTTTACAATTTATTTATCTCTACACCAACGATTATTTATTTATTAGAATATTTAATATTACCGGTTGATGCATTTGATTCCTCAAAAATATCAAATAGTAACACTTCTTGAAAGCAAAATGATAAATTATAAAATCAAATTAAAGATGATTGATAGACGGATAAATGATAAGATGTTATAATTATCACTTCCTTTGTAGTGTTTTACTTTAAATGACTAATATGTTATAAGTATTATTTTATAAATTCCATAACATTAAATTTCCGCGCAAGGCGCGGGTAATTTTACTAATTTAACAACATAACACTATACATTTTAACTAACAATTAAAACAAACATTGTAGTTATGGTAACGATACGATACAATACAATGGATGACAATGATTCAAACAGAGTGTAAATAATTAGTTAAGCACTAATATTGCTAGTATATAGTATAACAATACACATAAATTTTATATGTAACTAAATACCTTGTTACATTATTTGATATTTCAGTATTTTTTTAATATATACTAAAGTACCACATATTGAATATCAATTTTTTTAAAATGCATATCATATACCATTATACTCAAATCAAAGTATCAATTTTTTTTTATCTTAGTGTGGTATCGATTTATACCATAACATGCCTATCCTAAGTATAGGTCACGATGGAGTGATTTAAACCCCTCCATCCTTAATTAGATATCTCAAACTCAAATTATAAATATAATAAAAATTATATTGATAGATGTGTGATTCAAATTTAATCGATCTCTCCACCAAACACGGAATGAAACTCCCTAAAAAAAATAAAAATTGTATTTTTCTTCTTTGCTTCGATTAAAGTGAACTGACTACTTTCGTACTACCCTATTTTTATTACATGTGATACACTTTGATGGTATATAAAATTTTAAAAATAAAATAATTTTTTTCTAAAAAAAATTTCTAGATAAATTTGAAAAGTTAAATTATTTCAAAAAATAAATTAATAAAAAATAAAACATAGTAATTGAACAGGAAAGTATTGGCCCAAAGCCCCATACAGGCTTCCGTCACTGATGGCACATGCGGCACTATTTTCTGTTTTGTTCTTTGACTTTCAGCACCATTCATAAAAGAATTTGTATTTTACCTTCTCATAAAAATTACTACTCCCTCCGTTCCATTTCATGTGAGGTAGTTTGATTCAACATAAAATTTAAGTAAGAAAGAAAGACTTTTAAAATTTGTGGTATAAAATGAATGATAGAAATTTGTGTGATTGTAAATCATTTCATTAAAAATAAAATAGACATTTTATAATTAAATTGTTACTTAATATAGAAATATATCATCCGTTTTGAAACTGACCGAAAAGGAAAGTAAATGAGAGAGTATTAAATATTATGACAATATTCTTTTAAATTTATTTGAAAAAATAATTAATTTTATTTTCTTATTCTTAAACTTGGCATCTATTCAAATTCTGCCACTAATATATTTATATTTAATAACAATTTAATTTTAAAATATTTATTTAATTGATATTTTTTAATTTTAAATTACAAGTTTGAAAATTCTCTTTCTTTGTCAAATTTGGTGTCCAATCAAACTGTTTCCTTTATTAATTTTTACTAGTGATATTTAGACTTAGCAATTCATTAAAAATAATATTTAATTATGATTATTTTATTATTATATCTTGAAAAAATGATTTGAGAAATAAATAATTAATATTAAAAATAAAATATAAAAAACTATATGTTTTATATGTGAAAAGTGACAAATGAAAATAAAAATATATTTTTAACATAACAAACACGTAAAAGTGAACAAATAAAATAGTCTTTTCGTTTCTATTTATATGTTGTCCTTATTAAAATCATATATTCTTTAATATTTGTCATTTAATAAAATCAATACATAAATAACATTATTTTTTTCTATTTTAGCCTTCGAGAGTTATTAGTCCTTAAAAGTATGTATTTGACTAACACAAAATAACTAAGTAATTAATTAATTTTCATTGATAAAATTAATTATTTAAAATAAATTAATTCATATTTTTTTATTAAAAACTTAACTTTAAATGAACAGAGAATATAATGATAAATTCACCTACTTTGTTAAAAACTTCAATCTAAAATAAGGACAATAATAAAACGGAGGGAGTAGATCATAAAGATAATAGAAAAAACAAATCTTAAAGTTCAAATAGTATTCCCTCTTTTCAACAATATTTATCCAACAAAAAATAAGGATAATATTATTATTTAATTATTTGATTTTATTAAATTTAATGTTTTAATAAATGTGTTAGATAATAAATAATATTTAATAGCAAGAGTAAAATAGATATAAAAATTAAACTATCTCTTGATTTTCTAAACTAAACAAAGATTATTAAACAACTATTTTTAATGTAGTGAATACCTATTGTTGGACGGAGGGAGTATATTTCGTTTTCTCTTGGAACGTGTGCCACTAAATGACTTGTATTAGATTAAAAATTTCAACAAGAATTCTTTTATTCTTTAATTTCGTGTCCAATTGAAAAAGGACAGTTTTTTTTTTTTTCACAATTATATTATACCCATAATTAATTAATTTTGAAAACGACAAAACTTATTGAAAATCATTTTTTATTTATTTATTCAATTCATAATTTAATAAGAATAAAATAATATACTCACTATATCAATTAATATTATTTTATAAATAGATGTCCTAATTAAAAGTATACAAGTAATTATAAACGGAATATATTTTAAACCAGAGAACCAAAGAATATGCAAAGAGAGAAAGTGAACAAAAATGGGTTATGTGGGTCGTGCGCGATGGGTAGCGGGTTCAATGGTGTATTCAAGTAAATTGGATAATTAAAAGATAATTCGGCATTAAATTCAAAAACTCTCACACATTTTAGCCAAATAGTATAACAGATTATACATTAGAAGAGCAAATTTGACGCTTTTTCTACAGCTCCAGTACTGAAAATAGGAAGAAATAGAAAGAGAAAGTGAAATTTACTAACTTGAGAAACTTGAGTTTTGATGTTGGTACCAGGAAGGTACTTTGGCAGATCTCTTAGCCTCTGAGCAAATGATGATTCACTCGAATAAAATCTTCTCCTTAGTAAGGACGCCATTGATGAAATTTGTTAGAAGTTGTAAATGCCTACTCACTACAATTTGTCTTCAAATTTCAAAGATAAGACATGCCTTTTATAAATGGAAAATTAACATAAGGGACCCTCTTACCAGATCCCTAAGGTATATACAGATGAATACTTCCTCCGTCTCTAATTATTTGTTTATTTTTAAAGTGCCATATTTATTAAAAAAATAATTATTGTCATAGTGAATTTATCATTTTATCTCTATTAATTATAAAATGGATGAATTAAAAATTTAAATTTTCAAGAAGTTTTACCTTTTTCAAACTAATTAATTGAGAGTATAATAGATAAAAATAATTTGTCATTTCTTGATTTGTCAAAATGGACAAGTTATTAGGAATAACTATAAAAGAAAAAATAGACAAGTAATTAGAGATAGATGAAATATTTTATATAGCTAAAAATAGAAATTTAGTATTACTTCTATTTCAAAAAGAATGACCCAATTTTTTTTTAGTCTATTTAAAAAGGAATGACATTTATTAAAAAAAATAATTATGATCAAATTTATACTTTCAAGACTAATAGTTCTCAAGAGTAAAATAGAAAGAATAAGTCATTTATTTATTGATTTTATGAAATGATAAATATTACTCCCTCCGTCCACTTTTATTTGTCATGTTGCACTTTTCGAAAGTCAATTTGACTTATTTTCAAAGTTAAATTAGATTACATTAATTTGATTTTTTAAACAAAAAATTAGATATTCAAAATCTATACGAAAAGTACTGCATATTGCAATTTTTTACATATCAATATGATGATTAAATATATCTTAAAATGTTAGTCAAAGTTTTTAAAATTTGACTCTAAAAATAGAAAGTATGACAATTAATAGTGGACGGAGGAAGTAAGAATCATCTATTTTTAACAAGGATGACATATAAATAAGACCAAAAAAAATAATCAGTATAAGAATTATCACCACTCATTATATTCATAGTAATTGATATATATTATTAAATCATAAAAAATAGTTTAATAATTAATTAATTGAATTATAATATGAAAAATATTTTTTTTTTTAATATATTAGAGTGGAAGGTGGACCTGTGATGGTTCAAGTGGGCATAACAAGCAGTGTATGCCGCCGCTATAGTCATTGGTCAAACCCCAATTTCAACTTTTATTTCTCCTCAATCTAGGCCAACCTACTTTCTATTGTCTTCGTTCCTAATTATTTATCCATTTTTAATTTGACACATTTATTAAAAAAATAATTATTTATTCATTTTTAAATTGATACATTCATTAAAGAAATAATGATTGATTTAGTGATTTAAATTTTTTACTTTTATTATTATAAAGTAGATGAATTAAAAATTTAAATTTTCAAAAAAAATTATTTTTTTCAAAGAAATTAATTAAGATTATAATAGATAACAAATATTATTAATTTTTCATTTGTCAAAATAAAGTAAAAGGAACAGATAAAATAAAAAAAATAGATAAATAATTAAGGATGGAGGGAGTACACATTCATTGCTAGGTTCTTTTTTCTATACTGTCATTCATTACAAGTTGAATGTTTTACTTTCTTTGTCTTAAAAAATTTGTAAGGTTCACTTAACTATCCGACGGTTCGGATATATGAATCATAAATTGACATGCTTTACTATTTGTAGCATATTCAATGAACATATAATTCAAAGTCTTAGGTCCTATTTTGACTCGTTTGGGAATAGTTCCCTCATTTCTATTTTTCATATGGAATAGACTGTATTGAAAATTGTTAGATCTCATCTTTCAAGAGTTATTGTTTGTATATACTTTAAGGGGGGACAAACAGTTCTCTATCAGGATACAACAAAGCCTGAACAAACAAAACTTTTTGTTGCTCCCTTTCTTAAAAAACAATTTTTTTTTTATTTGTTGCTCCCTTTACTAATAAATAAAACTTTTGTTCCTCTCTTTCTGAACATACAAACTTTTTGTTGTTCTCTTTTGTTATAATGATAGCACCCCCACAAATTTTGTGTTAAACCTGAACTTATAAGTATGACATTCAACATTTCCTTCAAAGTTCGATTTTTTCCTGTCAACAATTTCATTAGATTGAGGTGAGTATGTGTAATTTGATGGATGATTCCATTTTTCAAATATATTTCTGCAAAAGTAAGATTCATATTCTCCACATCTACCACTTCTAATTATGACAATCTTTTTATCCAACTGATTTTCAACTTCAATTTTATATTGCCTATATATTTCTATTGCTTCATCCTTGCCATTTTGCACATAGATATAACACTATCTAGTGCAATTGTCAATAAAATTTATGAAACACTTTTTCCCACCAAGAGATGGTGTTGACTTTATATCACAAATGTTAGTGTAAATCAATTATAAGGGATTAAAATTTCTTTCAATTTTCCCACAAAGAGATGATGTTGACTTTATATAAAAAAATGTCAGTGTAAATCAATTATAAGGGATTAAAATTTCTTTCAACAACACATACTTGACATTTTGATTTATTGCACTAGAAGTTAGGCAAAACTTTTAAGTTGATAAGTTTTTGCTAGGTTTTGTAATTGACATGTCCCAAGTGTTCATGTCACAAACAATTTGATTCAAGCAAGTAAGAACAAACATAAATATTGAGTTTGAAAAGACCTTCCGTGAGGTAACCTTTTCCTACAAATATTTTGTTCTTTACTTTTTATAACTTTGTCAAATACATACATGCACCTTGTCATATGTCATTTTCAGAAGGATCTTTCCATAATATTCAATTTGTTATAGAATTACCCATGACCATAGTCTCATCGGTCAATATGACCCAAATATTTGTTTTACAACATAAACAATACAAGTCACTTTTCACCAATGTTCATGTCTATAAAAATAAATTTATTTTAATAAACATATTTTTTCATGAAAAATCACAATATTTTAAGTGACACTTTTTTCATCAAAGAATACAATTATTTTGAATGAGTAATACAATTTTATGGTTTTATACTAGTCATATCATATACTAGTAAAGAGAGACTCAACGATCACAATATCAAATATAATCCAAGAATTTTGTGGGTCGACCATAATATAAGAATGTCATTAAATTTCATATCTTGTACTTTCAAATTTAAATTAGATAGTAAGACTAATTTTGTCTTTATCACAAGTAAAGAGCCCACATTTTAAATATGTTCTCAAAAATATTTTGCAAGTATTTAAAATTATTTTCCACATATTTTTTCTCATGCTTTCAAATTGTATACCATCAAAATACATATTGGCAACACGAAGCCTTCTTTTGGAGATTTAATCCATAGAAACACTCATTGCAGGCACAAAAAGCACTAATTTTATGTCACTAGTGTTTTTTTCCCCTTTCTGTCAGAATTAGACAGACCACTTAGTATTTAAAATACTAATAATAAAGATTCAATCTTTATACCACTTGTTTCTAGTTTAACAATGAAGTTTTCATATTCTTCTAATCGTTAACCAAATGAACCTTGAATTCTGATGAAGTTTTTATATTCTTCAAATCAGTTTCACATTCAGACAGAGTAGTAAACCAAAAAGGTTTTAATCTCTAGAAACCTCAAATACAACACTGTTTCTAGCTAACGATGAAGATTTAACTTTTTCAAATCATTTAGCCTTAATATTTCTGACGAAAATTTTGTACTCTTCAAGTTAGAATATTCATTCAAACAGAGTATTTAACAAATTGGTCTTCAAATCAATGTACAATCTGATTTGTTCGTGAAGTTCTTATATGCTTCAAACCAAAGGAGTAAAAATCAGAAGATTTTAGTCTTCAAAAGTCGTACACAATCAAATTTCACATGGAGTAGAAAACTACAAAAGTTTTTTTTCTCCTCTTAACAGACTACACATTAATAATAATAAAGATATATTATGAGATCATCATATAATGACCATCTATCCTAACATTTATTATGAAATAAATCTCACAACTTATAAAGGATAGAAAAAATAATCAAGGGAAATAAAGATAGAACCTGATTTTACCCCCATTGAATCATATTCTATTTGTCAGCAATGATTCCATGCAAGTCACTTTTCTTGCTAATTGTTTTTCTTTCTTTCCCAATTTCCATCATATTCCAATTTTCCTTAGAAGACATTGAATTTCAACGAGAAACTAAACTCATGTTCAAATATTGTTAGGAGACAACATATGTTCATTTACTTCTTCTCATAGTTATATAAAACTAAGAATATAGGAAAAATAATTAAGGTACACATCTTAGCCTTTGTGCACAACATAACTTTTCTAATTGAAAAGAAAAACTAAAGGGGTTCAATGCTTGAATGCACTTGGGAAGAAAATAAAAATAATCTTACCCATCCAAGGAAAACTTACTACATACAATATAATCGAACATATTAAAGTAGTACTAATTCACCCCAAATCTCTTTTATCATATGATAAAATAATTCTCTTTTTCTTTCTTTTTTCCAATAAAAAGAACACGGAAGTAATTTCTTTACCACTGAAAACACCAATAATTAGATTTCTTAAGCGTTATCTCATGTATTCAAATTAGCAAACAAGAAATAATAAAAGATGAAAAGAAAAACAAAGAACTATCCGAGTCCACAGAACTCACTGTGTGTCCTTAAGAAATTTAATCCCCTCAAGTACTCGAGGTTGCATATTAATTTCTCCCAAGATAAAACAGATTAATCATAAAAAAGTAACGGTACCTCAAACTTCAATAATTTCAACGAACTCAAAATGACAGCAACGAATCACACACACAGACACGATCGATCGATTTTTTTTGTAAGAAATGTATGTAAGAAAAGGGAAGAATTCGATGTAGAAAAATGAGAGAAAACCTCTCTATTTATAGTCAACAAAAGGTAAAGGTCACAACTCTTTGGAAAGAAGACAACATTTCACAAAGGTCACAATACTTTGGAAAAGGCACAACCTTTCAAACAGTCACAACCCTTTAGAAAGGACACTACCTTTCATAAAGGTCGCAACCCTTCGGCGTAGTCACAACCCTTCAGGAGAGACAACCATTCATTTCATGTTCACACCTTTAAAACCCAACAGTAACTAGTGGACGCATACATTCCAACAACTTTCAACAACATACTACACTCAATCATGATCAAAATGCTTCAAATGATGACTAGCCGGAAGCAAAAATTGAGAATGCATAAGAAGACTTTTATATGAATTTTCTCTGAAAAACAGGGCACACTTAGGCTGCATAATTTTCAACGGTACAAGTTACATTTGTTTAAATTATTATAAAGTCATGATCATAATAACTTTTTCTGCGTATACTATTAATATTTGAATTCATGTTTTCGACTAGTTTTTTCTTTTTCTCAAGTTGATATTTCCCTTTTAATTCTTTATTATAATGTGAGGGTTGAGTTTGTGGTGGGAAATTATGGGTGTCCTTTGGCGTTTGTAACTGAGGGTGTGTTTGGTATGAAAGAAAATATTTTACAATTTTCTCATATTTAATTGCACATGTTTGAATCAAAAATTGCCAAGGAACACATTTTCCTCTAATTCCTGGATAATGACTTCCTTAAGGATCAAAGGGAGTAAGAAAATCACCTATTTTCATTCGGCAATCAAACACCAAAAATAAGTAAGAAAATCACTTATTTCTAGAAAACATTTTTCGTCCTACTGAACGCACCCTAAATATAATCATTCAATAGTATTTAAAATAAATCAATATATGTACTTTTATTTCGTCAAATTTAAAGTTTATGTTTCATATTATTGAAAAAAAAACTCTTATGTTGTTTGGACTCTTAAAAAATATTGATGGGTGTGTCGAAAGAATGTGATACGAATTGGGAAGAAAGTGATGGAAAAAATTATCATCCATTCATCACGATTATTAGGACGGTAGTTTTTAGGTATATCTACATTTTTATTGTCATTATTATTGGTGTATGTCATTACTTATTATTTTGTAATGTGTCTTAAGGTACCCACTAGAGTTATTAATTATAGGATCTGCTACGTTAGCTCCACTTGCCACAAGGGCAAACATCGAACATACCTGCATAGACGCCATAACAATGGAGATATTTTGAATTGGTATTGCTTGTGTTGAGATTTAATAGCTCAATTGTATTATGTTATTTATATGTTACCACATGCGATAAGATTTTACATGTGTTATTAAGAAGTTATAAATAGATATTCAATCTGTTATAATTCAATCCTCTCTTTTGTGTCATTTGAACATGTGCAAGGATTTTAACCATAACAGAAAATTAATTAGTTGATGTCCTGAATAGCTTAATGATTCTTTCGGGCAATTTTATGTAACAATGATGTAGTGTTGGGTCCGTGCTAGTACGGACTATACCCCTAGTATACAAAAAAGTGAAAGAAAATAAACATTATTTTTTCTATATCATTACACATATCAAGTTAAGAATTAACTTGGTATGTGGAAGAATTAAGTTCATGTCATTATGTGTCTACATGACATAACAAGCGTTAGGGTTGTCATCACTGAACCACTGAGGGGAATATACATAATGAACAAAGTATGGAATTTCACCTTCCTTGGTTTTTGCCTCTACTTTCTTCAATTCCTTAAATTCAATAGTTTTTTCTTCAATGTTTACTTTTTCTTTCTTTATTTCCTTCTTTTCCTCTTCTTTCTTCTTTACGATTTCTGCGTGTTTACCAAATGTTTTTGTTACATATGTCACAAGTTTTTCAGACTCAAGTATTGTCTCAACTGTTATTGTTTGAGCTTTGAAGTTTGTTTTAACACTATATATACCTGCAAACAATAAATGCATATAAAAATAGATATTATTGAAATAATATATCACTGAAAACATAAATTTTATTGGACTATATATTTTTACCTTTGTGTTTGAGTAACCTCCTCTCTAGATCAACTTCACACTTGTTGCAATGCATGTAAACATTCAATGTCGTTGTCTTAATAGTTTCCTTCGAGATTCAATAGAAGCAAGTCAATTGACGGATCAATTCCTAAGTAAATGTTTGATAAATAAATATTTACGTAAAATAATATTTTACTATTCAAAATTTTGAAGAATAAAATGTCTTTTTTTTTTTGCCTATTGGATTAAATTTAGGAAAAATTACAAGAATATACTATTTAAGACCTTAATTTACCTAATATTATTTTAGTTTTTTTATTTACAACATTAACATTTTTAATTACAAATATGACATTTTATTATAAATTAAAAATCTACACGATTTTATGTCCTATTTTATTGGTTAGTGGACTAAATTTTTGGGAGTCATATTTTATCTTTTATTTTAATTAATTTTTAGAATCTCAATCACAATTATATTTGAATATGTTTTCTTTAATAAATATCTTACTTTCTCTTTCATGTTAACTTTACACGGAAGAAATACCATTGATCTACTTTTTTTCCCTTGGTAAGCGCATTGCTGCACACATTTTTTCCATCTTTTTCAAGAAAAAGTTTTGAAACTCCTCCTTGAAAATATTTCTCTTTGTTTCTTTTAAAAATCATCTCTTACAACACAATTTTTTTTACTCTTTGAATAAATTGATTATGAGTAAGAAAGTTGCTTTTGATAATGCTTCCGGAAAGAGTCCTAAATCAAAAATTACAACTGTTAATTTGAAGAAGATCCGCATTATCATAGTTAACATGATTTGTATCATGTGGTCCATAAATTATCGGAAAAATTTTTAAACACATTTTTTTTGTGTACACTTTGGTGGTTGATTTGGTATAATTATTGATGATATGTTATTTTAAATAGTGATATGTGTTAAGGAATATACTTTGGTAGCTGATCCGGTATAATAATTGGTGATTTGTTGGTTATTAACCGTAATATGTTTTTGTGTATATATTTTGATGGATGGTATAGTTAAAATATTGATAGTTTGTTGATTTCAATTTGATGGATGATGGTCGATTTAGTACAATTATTGATGATATGTTATTTTAAAGAGTGATATGTGTTAAGGAATATACTTTGGTAGCTGGTCCGGTATTATAATTGGTGATTTGTTGGTTATTAACCGTAATATGTTTTAGTGTATATATTTTGATGGATGGTATAGTTAAAATATTGAAAATTTGTTGATTTCAATTTGATGGATGGTGGTCGATTTAGTACAATTATTGATGATATGTTATTTTAAATAGTGATATGT
>NW_006239399.1:189958-212763 GCF_000226075.1 Solanum tuberosum
GAAGAGAAAGAGACGAGTGAAGAGAGTTTAGAAAAAAAAGGGTGGAGAGAAAAAGAGAATCAATTTGCTTAGTATTTAAGAAGAAGATTAGAAAAGGGGAGGAAAATAAGGAAATAAAAATATTGAGGGATTAATTATTGAGAGATTTGTGAAAGGCAAATAACAAAATAAGAGAAAAATAAGGAATGAAATCTTATTTAATATAGGAACGTGTATTGTTGTATTATTTATACCAATTTATTTTTTATTTATTTTGTTTTTGTAAAAAAACTATTGCTATATAGGTGAAAAGTTAAATTATTGTTATATAAGGATTATTTAGATGCTTAAATTGTACATTTAAGTTTTTCACCCTTAAATTTACCTCTCTTTCAACCTATGGTCTCCTTTTAACTTATTGGATCAAGTTTGCTCCTAACATTGTTTTTAAGCTTTAAACTACTCTTCCATTAATGACACAATTATATTTTACTTAACTAAATTTTAATTGACCATATTGCCTTTATTTATTGGTCTACCTAAAATTCTAACCCAACCCATCCATAACTCAACTTGACACAAAAACCGTTTTAAATTATTAACACATCTAAGCCATTATTTTTAAATTACTAACACATACAAAAAATAAGTGATTAGTATGCTCTAACTGCTCCAATAAATCAAAGTACAATCTTCAAATATTGAAGGGTTATGAACAACCCTAGCCAACAATTAGACACTTGGTGAGGGTTTTTACCGAAAGGAAATTTTAAAAAAGTCGATAAAAATCAAAACTGAAAACCTGACTTTTGTTTTTGATTTGATTTAAAAATTTAAAAAGTCAACACAATTCCTTTGACTTGGTAGTTGAGAAACCTAAATGATCAATAAATAAAGGCCACATAATTGAATAAAAATTAATAAAAAGTAAAATAATTATGTCATTGAAGGGACAATTTTAGACCTGTAAATAACATTCGAAAAAAAAATGGATCCACCGGATGGAAGAATGGCAATTTTAAAGCATTTATAAGACGTTAAGAGCATTTTTGATCATGTAGATAAAAAGGCAATAAATTTGATCTGTTAAATAAAAAGGAGAATGAATTTAATCTAATAGGTAAAATAAATACAGTTTTAGACATTTCTAATATGTTCAGAATATTTTTTGTAAAATATTACTATATGGAAGTGTCCACGGAAACTTGAATTAATTATATGGAAAATTTGTATTACTGATATAAAATATAACAAATATTATTTTTTAAAATTATATTGCCATCTAAAATTGCATTAAATGAAGAGAATTAATATTTGATTTTAACTTTTATATATTGATCAATGCATATAAAAGAATTTCTATATTCTCAAATTATTTTTAAAAAAATAAACCACAACTGTTAATAATTAGAAAATAAGAAAGGTGATTTGGTGTAGCATATGAAGCATACCAATGTAAAAAGTATTTACATCATGACTTATGCAATAAATTTTTTATACTGAATTATAATAATTTAACTTCATGAATATTAAGTTATAAATAAAAGAGATACCTTTTTGAGTTGGTTTGCGTTTTCAATCTTGGCCTGTGATACTAAGTGGACTTTGTTTTTAGTCCATTTCTGTAAACGTTGGTGAATTTTGTTTGCGTCAATAGCACCTTTTACTGTAACCTCATCTTTCTCGAATTTCACATCCACACTATGAACTCCTGACCCATGTGGCTCATATTGAATATCATGAAAATACATAAAATTTATAAACAAATCAAAAGAAATATATAAATGTTGAGTACCTTGAGTTGTCAAGAGTGGTTTTCTAATATCATGTGCACATTTTGGGCAGTGAAGACCAACTTTGTAAACTGCACTCGTTACTTCTATTTTCTTCTCTTCTTTAGACATGGCATTCAACATTTACTACAAACAAGAGAATCAACAATTTCATATTAATAAACAACAAAATTGGTTGGTGGGAATAATTAGCCGATGGTGGTTCACTAGTATGTGGAAGCTTCAATTAAGGGAAAACCTCCAAATTTAATATATATACATGAAATAATATCTTTGTGAACACCTAATTATTTACCAAACTTAAAAAAGATTTTTCACCATTTTTAATACTTAAATATTATTATTTCTGTATGTTTATATTTGAAATAAATGAATAAAAAAAATCTGAAAATTACAACAAATTATATGCTCTCTTTATATTTAAATTTTACCAATCTAAAATAATAGTCCTGAAAGCAAGAGAATATCCAATGCATGCCGATAGAGATCAAAGAAGAACTATTAGGTGACTCGCCAATGGTTTCTTCTTGAGTGGCGAGATCTTATATAAAAGGACTCTATATTTGAATCTATTGCGATCCGTGAATATCCAAGAAGTAGACAATTATGAATGAGGTGCATTCAGGGGTATGTGGCCCACACATGAATGGTTATGTTCTAGCAAAAAAGATTATTCGGGCAGGGTACTATTGGTTGACCATGGAGCGAGATTGCTTCCGCTTTGTTTGCAGGTGTCATCAATGCCAGATTCATAGCGACTTGATTCACTCACACCCTTTAGAGTTGCACCCTATGTTTCCTCCATGGCCTTTTTTGCTTGGGGAATGGACGTTGTTGGGCCAATCGAGCCGAAAGCTTCTAACGGGCATAGATTTATTCTAGTTGTCAACGACTACTTCACCAAATGGGTGTAAGTTGTTACTTTCAAATTAGTCACCAAGAAAGCAGTGGTGGACATTGTTCAATCGAACATCATATGTCATTTCAGCATAAAGAAAATCATTATTACTATAAGATCCCGTACTTTTTTCTCTATTCTTGCATAATATATGTGGTGTAGTATGGCATGGTTATATGAGGTGTATATGACTTGGTATCGTATGTTGGAGATTAAGATTGAAAATGAGTGGCAATATCAAGGAACTAAACTAACGTTTTAGGTCAAAGGTACCCCTCAAACAAAGTTCGGGATTAAGGAAATGGCTCGAGTAGCACTTCGCCCGTTTGAAAGGTTTAAATTATCCCATACCTTGGGGATAAGCCTATGAGTGTCTAACATGCTAAGAATAGTGAGTTACAAGGTATTATAATAGCACAAGGTTCGTATGTTAAGTTTTGAAGTCAAGAAAATTAGCAAAACTAAGGTCAACAAAAGTTATCGAAGTTTCTCCAATAATATTTTCTTAACTTTGGGTGAAATGTCTTAGATGTTTTCTTCCAATATATAAAGAGTTACAAGACCTATAACCTATAAAATTGAAGGCCTACGAGTCTAGTTTGCAAATCACAAAACCCCGTATCCAACCGACATCGGAATAAAAAGTTATGAGGATTTTACTGCGGACTGCCTGGGCGGAATCCGAATTGCGAACCGCGTCGGGTCAAAAATATGGTTTGTCGGCTTATTCGACGTTTTAACCCATAAAAGCTTCTCTTTTCACCTCCTAACAAGAAACAAAACTGAAATGAAGGTTCTAATGGAGTTATTTCATGATGAAGGTTAGTTTTTAGCGATTTCTACCATTAAAGGTTGCCCATGTGCCTAGAAACGTGATCTCTACACGTGACAATCATTTTCGTTGTGTTTGGAGCTAGTTTTTGAAGATATAAATTGGTAGTTAGTGCTTTTTCTTCAAGTTTTACACTTGGTTTGCGAAGTTAATCATCTCTGTACTCTTTTATGATTGTATTTACGAAGTTCTACGGATGTTTCGTAAAGTTGGGGTCATATGGCAAATTGATACTCTCAAATTACACCTCCCTAAAGAAGTATAAGCGATCGTTATCAAGTAAAGAACCCAACTTGGAGGTTGGGGTTGATCCCACGAGAAATATGGTTTAGACTTAAACTTAACTTACGATTATATTCTTTTAGTCAACGCATTTCCAAAACAAGTAAGTAAAAAGGGTGGAGGGGGGGGGGGGTTGTGAACAAGTAATTGATTGTTGTCAAGTAACAAGTGAGCAAGATTCAAACTTTGTTGTTATCAATGAGAGAAAGTAACTAGGGTGTACATGTTCCCCATAAGCTCATAACGCGGTAATCCTAGTAATAGTAATTCTTTCCTAGTGTATTACATGCAAAGTGATAAGTTAGGTATCTCTAAATCCTTGATCCGGCATCTAGATAGATAGTATCACACTAAATCTATGTTGATAATTCTTTTCTTGTTAATTACCTCCTTGGTCCGGCAAGTAGCAACAAGGCGAGTTTTAACTCGTGCACTCGTTAAAAAGACTTCTAAACGTAAGAATTATCAATGCATGCAATAACACTAATCAGGAATTACTTAATTACTATCATACTTTGTTAATCGCTCATGGTTCCCACAACCCTAGTTGTGGATTTAGTTACCCATAATAGCAAGAACACAATCATATTTTTAGATGAAGAAATCATGAACTTACGTAATAAGTAGAAGAAACCCAGAATCTCAACTTGAATTTCAAAGTCAAAATCTTCAAAATGAATTTAGGAAATCAAGAATTGCTAAAATTGCAAGTCAATCTCCAAAGCCAAAAACTAGAACTAAAATAATAAGGTCTATCCCCCAAAAACGAGGTTTACATGCCCTATATATAGAAAAACAAGTCCCAACTAAAAAGAAAACGAAATAAGGAGATAAAGTTTCTTGATGCAGTTTCGATCTATGACACTGACCTACGGACCGTGGACTGACCTACGGTCCGTAGGTCCATTTCGTGGTTTAGGACTTAGGCAATTTTCCAACTTCAAAATCTCCAGCTCTCAGTTGCATTTGACGGACCAGTAGGATGGACCGTGGGTCCTCCTCCGTAGTTCCATACTTAGTCTTTTGAAATCAGGTACTGGAACCCCCTTTTCTGAATCATTTGACGAAGCTGCAGGACAGCCCATAGGTTGACCTACGGTCCGTGGTTTGTAGTCGTAGTTCCACAATTAGTCAAGAATTCCCTGATTTTTCTTCAAGCTTTGCTTGTCCATCTACGGAACGTGACTGGACCTACGGTTTGTAGGTCACTTCCGTAGATGCCCTTTTCTGCACAATTCTTCATCTGTGTCTCTATACTTCCACATCCGAACTTATTTCCCGCAAACATGATAAAAACACATTAATACCAATACAAAAAGTCCCTAGACACACACAATTTTTAAGTGAAATGTATTAAAAATACCGTAAACTCACGGTATATCAACACCTTCAACTTAAATTCGTTGTTTCTCCTCAAGCGATGCACTACGACTCTAAACGACACTTGTATAGAAGCAAACATTCAAGCTCAAGCAATCACATGGCTTTCTATCCCGACTCCTTTTTCGAGTGCAAATCGTTTCTCTTAGACTTAACAAGCTAACTCATGCGGATCAAGATATGACAAAGATCGACTAATCAACACACAACATACACTGTTTTGCTATCACCAAGGTACCAACTCTCCGACAATGTAACTTGTTCCCTTACCTCAAACAAAATCTTTTTTTTCACACAATGAATATGATTTTGAGTACAAGGATTCATTCAACACTCACGCTCAGAAGTAATTTCAAGTACAATTAGTGCTCAATATCATAGGCTTGCCCTTATTTTCACTGCTTAGACTCTCCAAACTAGTTGCTAGGATCACTATAGGACTTTTCTTAGCTTGTAACGTAGGCTCAGGATCAAGTGTGGTACATTTAGGTACTTTTTAGTGACTCTCCGCCCTCCTTGACATTACATTGGCTATTTACCTCTTCCTTGACCTATTCTTGGCAACTTTAAATCTCAATTTATTTCCCTTAATTCTTTTCAACCAAGGATGTGACTGTTGATTTTTTAGACTCTTATTTCTCACTTTCTTTTTCTTTTATTTCTTTGAACACTCTTCTTTTGCTTCTTTTGCACAAAGTCACATCCTCTTTCATACTTTTTCTCTTTTCAACACTAAATTCTTTTCATACCCCTTTTCCGTTTGGTTTCCTTTTTCATAGCCACCCTCAACTTATGCATTTTGCGTTGGTTGAGGTGCACAATGTCCGATGTCAGACCATGGCCAAGATCAAGGTAACTTTTGGACTTAGCCACCCTCAACATAGGATTTTGGCCTAAGTCAAGGTGCATATGTCCAAGGAGGGACCGGGGCCAAGACAATGTTTTAAAGAGAAGGTGAGTTAGGTGAATCAAAAGAATTGGTCAATTTTAGGCTCAAATATTTGGATCAAAAGGGAATAATGCTACCATTTGGTTAGATCATTTTAGGTTTAAGTGGACTAATTTGAACAATGGCCTATGATCACTTCCTAACTTCTAGCATAGATTATCCTAGCAGGACCAACAAAACAAGTTCTAGATTGGCACAACACTGTCTGAAAGATCAACTATTCTCACACACTTTTGGCACATCATTTCATTATCAGATTATCAGTTACCCAGTTCAAGTTTTAGCTTAAGTCATGTGGTCAAGCTGGTTCATTATCATGTCATATTAAGAGCCAACACATTCAACTCATTCTAGCCTACAAATTTTAGCACATATCACAATTTTTAGATATGTATCATTTTTTTTTATTCTTGACTCTGCCATCATGCCTCATTCTTTCTCATGCTTCTACACATACAATCCTAACACATGCCGGTTCAACAGAAATTAAAAACAGTCTCTTGGGGAAAAAGAACACAGGCAAGAAAACTCCAAGAGAGGATTATGAGTTGGGTTACTCAGACTTCACCCCATCACTCACAATTAATTTACCCCACCCACACCAAAATAGAGTGCAATTGTCCTCAATGCACAAAAATAAGCAATAAAGAGTATGGTGAAGGTGAAGCAAACTTGTGGCACAAATGCGCCGAAGAACTCAACAAGTGGGTGGGTCCGGTTTCCCGGAGCCTGCTGGATCAACTTGGGGAACGCCATCAGTAGTGCTCCCATCTACCTTCTCAAGACCATCAGTAGTGCTCACATCCTCTCTGACAGTAGCAACAACCTTAGTAGCGAGCGTAGAACTCGAAGCCTCAAGAGCAGCCTCACGAACCCTCTACTGGCGCAACTCCTCGTCCACCATGGAGGCCCTCCTAGCATGCATAGTCTGTTGGCGCTCCCTCTTCTTTGCCTGTGTATCCTCAGCGGCATCAAAGGTGTGGCTAGAATGGTGCCTCTTCCCTCGGGCACATGTGGGCTCTGGCTGCGACATGCCCTCACTAAAAAGAGCCTCTAACACCGTTTTATCAGCCGGTGTAGTAGGCACGACTCTGGAGCATCCCTGGATGGGGCTAGGATGGCATCAAGATCGACCCGTAAATGATCCAACTCAGTCTGGAAAGATGAGCTATCTGCGGTGGGGGCTGCTCACTCCAGGACTCTCAACTCGAAGGCATCCATGCACTTATTAACGGCCTGGACCTTCAGATCCATCATGTGCTCCGTCTTCCTCTCCATTCTGGCCTTGGACTCTGAAATAGACCGCTGCATCCAAGGCTTCACATGATAAAGCAACGTGGCCATTTGTGCCTCAAATTTCTGAACACGAGCTAGGGGCACTATAGTGGATCCTGATGAAGGGGTGGCTCTGGATGAGCTAGGGGCCCGACTGGCAGCCTGAGATGGGGATCTCGGGACATCATCAATGTGGGCTGAAGGGGTAGGGTCTTCACCCTGCATCTGCTCCACATCAGCTACTAAATCTGCTCCTAATGCCGGCACATCAATCTGTGGACCACGTCGTGGGGCAGCTATGTTGGCCGCATCCTGAATAAGGCCGATGTCAAGGGTCCCGATCGCCGGTACCAATTTGTGACAATGCCAGATAGGCACCCCAACATCCCTGCACAACTGAAAGATTATGCACGGAAAGGGTAGAGTAGTGGTAGACCTGAACACCCTCTCATGGATCTCTGCCAATAGCATGCGGGCAAAGTCGATCTCGAACCTAGCTACCAAAGCCGCAACCATCACTGCTCTATCCCAAGTGAGTGCATTATCGGCCTTAGTGGGCGATACATTAAAGATAAAAATATGTTATTTTTATTTTGATTAAAAAAATAAATTATATAAATTAAAATAGACAGAATGCCAAATATTATTTTTTTTTTTTAAAAGTTAAGTCTCAAAAATATATATATATACTATTTCTTTTTTTTATTGTTGTTTTTTTTGTTAACATGTCTCTTTTTAGTTAAGTGTGGCAAACACATTTAAATTATCATTTTTTTAGTTTCATACCTAAACTATTCAAAGTGTGAGAAACACGCCTCAATGTTGATTGGACCAAACATATTTTGTACATACACTTAGGCGCGTCTAACCTTGAATTTTCATCCATGTGGCCTTTTAATTTGTTGACACATTTTCTTTAAAATATTTTCAATTGATTTTTAAAAAGTGAAGTTATGTATTTTGATTTATATTTTCGGTCAAGATTGTTACATTTGTTATCGTAGAATAGCCTTCTACGTGACATTTTTTTTTTTAAAAAAAGAGTATAATACCATATCATTATATATTACTTGAGATGTTTTATCAAATTTATGAGTGATAGTTACGATATGTTTCTTATACTCTAAATATTTTAGATAAAAATTCAAAAAAATTGAGTAGTTTAAATATGTTTGTGACCTTTTACTCATAATAAAACAAAAGGAAAACTTCTGAAGAAAAGAGAGAGAGAGAGCATGTTTACTGTGATGGCACATGTTCTCTTTATATTGATGCTTGCGTATGTAATGACATAACCCAGGTATATTTTAATAAAAATATAACCTAAAGTATACTTGTTTTAAAATCTTGTCCATCGAGTGTTGTATCTTGTGTTTAAGTCATCTAACCAAATTTAACCTTTTGAAAAGTTTGTGAATGCATGCATATATATATATATACTAGATACTAGGTGCCTGCGCCAGCGCGGACCCAATGTATATTAGTTTTTTTCCTCCTAATTTATGTGACACGAATAAAATTTGAAAAAGTCAACTAAATTTTTTGTATGTGCTTTTTTAAAATATATTTTAAATTGTTAATTTATAGTACCTTTTTATGTCATTTTCGAATAATATATGTTACTCCATTTGTTCCAATTTATGTGACACAAATAATTTTAGAAAAGTCAACGAAATTTCTTATATGATTCTCACATATTTTTAGTAGTCATTTTATTGTGATTCATAGTACTTTTTACGTTATTTTCAAACAATATATGTAACTTTTTTTTTGGTTCGATAAAAATAAGGGAGTCAACCAAATTTCATTATGGTTTTTAACTATGTTTTTCTAAAAATATCTTAAATTGTTACATTGTGATTTTAAGCTTCTTTTTTTTTTGTAATTTTCAAATATGTAACAAATTAAAAATTAAAACAAAGAATTAAAGTTTTCAAATCATTATATTTCAATATTAAAATGTTCAAATCTTTAAAACTCCACATATATGCACAAATTAATAGAAGGAAGACAGAAGATTTTTAAAAAAAATATATATAAAAGCTCATTCTAATAATAACACATATATATTTCATTTTTAATATATGATTCCCGCCGTTTCGATTTATATGAACTTTTTTTTTTTATTTCATTTCTAAAAGAAAATAACTTCTGAATTTTAATTTTTTTATATAGCATATTTAAGATAACAAAATTAAAAAATGTTTTAATACACAAAATTTAAGTATACATATAAATTTTAATTTTAATTTTGATTGATTCCACCTAATATTATACTTGATATATAATTATTAAGAGCTAAGTGTAATCATAATTTATTTACTTTCATATAATAAAGCGCATCATTTCCGAACATATCCACCAGAAGGGTGAGACTCTAATTAATGGGAAAATGATTTTTAAAATTTAAATTTACAAAAAGAATAAATTAATTTGGAATTACTTATGCAAATTATGTGGGCTGTTAATATTTTGTATTGGTTGATGCTTGAGTTATAGTTTTATTGGAGTTTTAATTTTCAGTTAGACAAGAAGGTAAGGAAAAATGAAATGGTATATCAAAGTAATGATGGGGTCCACATGCATTAAAGCCAAGAACAAATGCTCCTCAAATTTCTCTTATATAATAAGAAGCAACCGAGAGGAGAGTAAAGTCGGCAAGCAGCACGACCCGAAGCTCCTCTCGGTTGCCTCTTATTATATAAGAGAATATCTGTGTGGTGATACTGTCACAAGTTAAATTTCCAAAGCTTATAAATTTACCATCAAAGGATTGAGAAGAGATGGTTAAAATCCTCTTCACTTTTAATTTTAAATTTTAAGGTTGAACTCTGAAACTTAATGATAACTTTTTGATTAACAAACTATAATTTCCTTCAATGAATATTATGAATTCGGATTAATTGAGCTAATGAATATTAAATATCGGATGCTTGTGTCTATATAGAAAAGACCTAAAACATTGCACTTGCCTAAGTTATATTTAACCTAAAATATGTCTCCTCCATAGACCAGATTCATATGTACTATGCTTCATTTAGTTGTTGAACATGTTGTGTCCTTTCAATGGTCGTATTTTTCTTTTAAAAATAGGGATGACAATGATACGGGTGCGGGGAACACCCGCATAAATCCGCAATGAATTTCCCCCACTCTGCCCGCCCCACTCCGCATAGCATAATTTTTTATCCCCCCCCCGCCCCCGCATATATCCACCCCGCAAAATTTCAACATAGCAGTGCATGTGCTTAATTTTTACTACGGGAGATAGCCACAACGAGATGAGAATTGAGAATAAGTTTTTTCCCTCCGCAGTTTTTGACTTAATTTCCCAATTTAGTTTAATTTCAAAAGAAAAAAACACCTTAACCTCATTGCCCCACCCCACAAGTTAAAAAAATATTTTGTACCGCACAGCCCCGCAAGGACTATAACTCACTTCGCTTTGCAACCGCCTTCGCCCCATTTCCATCCCTACTTAAAAATTTAAAAGCACAAGTGATCAGCTGTCGGCTCTGTCCTCGTGTGGTTGTAGGAATAATGTGGTACAACAAATTACTATAGAGCGTTTTCACTTGAATAGTCTTTAGGTGACATAAATTTCAATTAATTAGATTTCAATAAAAATATAGGAGAAAATAGTCAAATGCCCCCTAATCTATTATCGAATTTCCAGCTACACAACTATATTTCATAGGGGTGCTATTTACCTCCTACCCATTTTTAAAATGGAATATATAGTCTCCTAAAAAGTCACATCTAGATTTGTGTTAAATAGTGAATGCATGCGACTTCTACTTTATTCTTTTGTAGAAATACTTTTAGTTCTTTCTGTTTCAAGGGATGGTTTAGCCCTCGACTGTTTCATGTTAAGATAAGGCAAAATAGTCTAATGGACCCTTGTAATTGTCTGAGTTTGTATTATGAATCCTTCTAATTAACTCTTTACCAATTGAATCCCTTAAACTCAGTAAAACACAATATATCAAACTTCTCTGATCATTGACTAAGCATATGCTTTATTAAAATGACACAAGCAGCCATGATGGTGAAGTATCCTCACCACTTTCCTTCCGATCCCGTTTCAGCTTGAGGTAATAGTTCTTCTCCAATATCTCAGTTTACTCTTGCGCAATTTAGTCTCAGCATCTTATTCCCTCAGTTATCATTGCATTCCAACATATTTGCATGTTCATGAAACTTAGTTCAGTTAGATATCAGTTTCTAATATTCAATTGGTAGGGATTTTAGCTCTTCCCTCCACATTATTTAGTCTTCATTTGAGGACGAAAGATCTCAAGGGGGGAGATATTGTAGCACTTCAAAAATCTACCTTAAGATTGGACAAGAGAAAGAGGGTGAACCACAGAGGGGTTCAAGAGAGTACGACATGTCACCCTTGTTGTGGTCCACATCTAGCTAGGCATGGAGGACCACAAACCCCTCCACTAGCTGTGAAACCCACATGGTCCGTCAAGTGGCCTGTGAAATAGACCCAGTACAACCCCAACTCACGTTGAAGAATCACGGTGGCCTACACGACCCGTGGTGCTCCACACGGTCCGTGAACTGGACCGTGAGTGGGGCAGTTTAGCTTTTAAGTTTAGGGTCAACTTTAAACAGTCATATCTTTTAGCACGAAATGAATTATCTGTCCCATGACCTATCAAATTAAAGATAACTGATTCCTCTTCCGGCGCCACCGAATTTGCTAAAATCCAAGCTCGGAGTAAAATGTTATGCACATTTTAGTGAAACCCTGTCGGGCAGGGAATCTTCACGTGCTGCTAGACGGGCCTTGGTCAAATTGACAGACCGTGGAGCCTGTCTTGAAGTCACTTCGGCAGCAGTTAAGTCAGGGTCCCGTTGGTATTTTGAGCACTTAAACTACGTTGTTTGATGCCCAAACTACGTTATTGTACTCAATCTAAGCCTAATAATCTAGTCAAACAATACCCAAAACGCTCATTCTCCAAAAATCATCCATCCCTCATTATAATTATATTGAATTATAATCAATTTATGCATAACAAGATCAATCATGAAGAAAAAATCAAAATTCAACAAGAACCCATAAGAAATTATAAATCCCTAAATTTAGGAAAATCATAAATTGAGAAATTGAGGTTCTTTGGGACTCAATGGATGAAGAAGGACCCATTGATGAAGTTTACACATAACTTGATAGAAACCTAAGGTGAAATCCTTCAATATAGACTTGAGATCTTGGAGCCCTAGATTATTTGAGGGAGAAGACTTGAGAGAGGTAATTGGAATTTGAGAGAATAAGAGTGAATGCGGTGATTAAAGGTCTTAGGAATCAATTAAACTACCCTAAATAAGCCTAAAATGATATAATATAGGTATTAAAAGAGTGAAAAAAAATCCAATTAACCCTTATTAAAAATTATCAAACAGGTACCACGAGATAGTATACGAAAGATAGATCCCTTTATGGGCCGTAGAAACTTATTCTTAGAAATCAGCTGGAATTCCTGAGTTTTAGAACTTGAACCATGAAACCTCTTTTATGACCCGCAATGTTCTCCACAACCCATATTGTCCATTCGTGGAATCCATCTACTGAAATTCATCAAGTCTCAGAAGAATGAACTACGAACCATTTCCTCGACTCGTAGGCATTAGTACAACTTATAGTAACCTCTCATAAACGTCAATATACTGAAAATTCTCCAACCCAAAATTTGAATTCATGAGACTAACTACAATTCATAGTTCATTGTACGAGTCATTCTGGTTGCTTGTACTTAGCATCATAAAGTTCTGAATTTTTGAAGTTTCATGACTTGTTTCTACAAGCCTATCCACAACTCGTAGATGTGAATACTCTTATATTATATCCTAAATTTCTAGTAAATCTTCATTCAATAACTAATGCAACTCTAATGTACGATACTGAAGCTTGTCCATTTTGATGTGTTTCCTTCCCTTTGATTTCATCTCCTAGAATCCATAGAATATGTAATCTCCTTTATCTAATGATTAATTAGCTAGGGAATCAACTAGCTTGTCCCCCTCCCTTAGAATATTCTAAATTTATGCTTGTCTATTTTATAAAATTATTTAAATTTTTGTATCCATGTTGCAATATTGCATAGGGTTTCCAAACCTCTTCTATTACTTGTTTATGAAGCATAAAATCAGTCTTATAATTACTTTCATATGTTGGGCTTGTTGTCAGTGTTTACATGCTTCTAAAATAGCTTTAGCTTCAATCTCAATATGTGTAGCAGAATATTTGTTTCTTTTGCATAAAAAAGTTTCCCCAGAAATGTGTCATGATCAAAGTCTACACCTAGGTGTGACCGACACTTAAGATCACAAATATCCAAGGTGGAACCATGATATTGGCATACTGTTAATGAATTATTGAACATTCTATATAATGCGAGTGGAAGTTGAAACATAACTAAATAAAGAGATGCTTAAATATAAGACATAATGCAACAACTGCAAATCCATAGAAGACTACTGAATAACTAATGTTTGAATTTAAGGTTATGCTGACTAAAATGAAATAGATATGGCAGGACATAACCTCTTGTTACCTTTAAAACGAGTATTATATAAGGTAAAAATCTAACGAATGATTACTTTATGAAGTCACCTTATGATGACTGACCAACTGTCACAATCCGAGTCTATATCCTTGTCATGATCCACACCGTCGTGAGTGGCACCACACTAAACTACCTGGTTGGATAACCAAAGACTAATCCAAACCAACCCAACACTATACAAATTAACCAAGTTTTAGCACTAAAATAAAGAAAATAGTTTAGTTACTACATAATTGAGTCCCCATAAACTCAATCCAATAGCTAAAACAATTATGACATAGAAATTATCCCTAAGAACTGAAATCACCATACAAAAACTCTAAAACAGTCAAACTAGGGATGTGACCCAGAAAGCTAAACATAAACTAAAGTCTATAGTTTGTTTCCAAATAAATGCACAATAAAACATAGAATAATTCATGGAAGCCTAAAAGATGAAGCTCACCATTGGATTCGGAATCAAGGGTTTCTCAACTAAGGTCTCAGATCAGTCGTTGGAAGATTTGCTGCACTCAATAAGAAAAGAACAAGTGCAGTACATAAATCACCGTATATTAGTAGTATCACACGGTCAGTCCAAGATATAATTGTAAACCATAACTATAATACAAATAACACCGAATAATGCACAATAACTCAACAATTATCAGCCACACATTGACTATCAGTCACATGTAATGAAACAACAATACTTGAATCAACCAATGCATGAAATATGTCCAACGTGATTACAAATGCAAATACCCAATCCTTTCATGAAATCACAATCACATCCTTTTACGAAACCCAAATCAAACTGTTAGTGTGATGACGTCGTATCCGAGTCATCCAAAATCATGTACTAGCGTGGTACCCAAGCAAACCAACAATCACAAGCGAACATGAATAATCACATAGCACAATGAACAAAACCACTTGAAAACCATAAGTCACAATCACAAGCTCATTGCATGAGATTATCTACATGGTGTCATTTCATATATCTTCCTACCATGCATTGCACAAATGATACTACAAAGCAGTAGACATGCATACATACATAAACCGAAAACATATGACCATCACCTACCTCGAATAAAGCCTCTTGAAAATTTTGAATAACCCAAACTTTTCCCTTGCGAAGTGCCTTGATTTGTTCTTTGTTCAAAATAAACAATGTAAATAACAATCAATCACCAATTACCTATTAATTAACCTAGATTATTAACAAATCTTAATCCCAGAAAGAAAAATGATCATCTTCCCCAACTTATTGCTCTTCCCACCATGGAATCATGTCAAAATCTTCCCACAAAAACAATAACCTAGATTTTAAGGCTTAAATCCATTTACATGATTAGGGAGTCAAATTCTTACTTTTATCAATGAATTTCATTGGAAACTGATGCAAACTTCTCAAAATTGTTCCTTTCAAAGTTCAAGAACTTATAGTACAAAAAGTAGGGGTTTTGGGATATTTTCTACATAAAATCTCGATTTTACCGCTATAGCGGACGAGTCTCGCTATAGTGGTTACTTACGCTACTATAGTAGTTTGAGCTTGCTATTGCAGAAATCCTTCCACTACAGTGGTCTCGATGATGTATCTACAACTCAACATCCAAGAAAAGACCTTTTTTACAACACAACTCCTTCCCTTGATCTCCCGACATATACCTTTCATGTCAAGTTCAATTACGGGGTTCTACTTATTTGAATTCAATTATGAAATTATGAACTCTTAAGTTCTTGGCTACCAGAAAAATATGAACAACACCTCAACAATAGACCTCTCCCATTCTCAGATGACCCTAAATTTTACCTAGCTCAAATCCTGTCTAAGGTTGGCCTAGACAAAAAATTTTAAGTCACTATCTGAAAAGTTTTCTGGCTCAAATTCTTTCCCTATGGACCTACTCATAAATATCAGGTCAGATCGTTATAATAGATATCAATTTACCTATCACCCGTTCCCGAGTGATCAACCAAAGAAAATTAGGCTAAAGTAGAAAAGAGGGTAGTACCTAAAATATCGAACAAGTGAGAATACTTGTCTCGCATGTCCCTTTCTGTCTCCTAAGTATCCTTCTCAACCGGACGATGTTTCTAGTGAACCTTTACTGATTTGATCTCCTTTTTCCTCAGACATCCAGATCAATATCGCACCGGGTTTCTCTTCATATCGCAAGTCCTTGTCCAACACGATTGAGTCCCATTTAATGATGTAGTTTTCATCCCCATGGTACTTCTTTAGCATAGACACACGAAACACTGAATGAAACCTAGAAAAGTTTGGAGGCAGTGCTAACCTATATGCCACTGGCCTCACACCTTTAAGAACCTTAAATAGACAAATGTAATGAGGGGGTAAGCTTACCCTTTTTACAAAACCTTATGTCTTCTTTCATAGGTGACACCTTCAATAGAACTTGTTTACCAACTTGAAAAGCCATGTATTTTACCTTGCAATCCACAAACTCTTTCTTCCTATTTTGGGCTGCCAATAACTTAGCTTGAATCCTCAAACCCTTTCCTGAGTTTCCCAAACCAAATCAACACCCAAAGGTTTCAAATCTCCAAGCTCAAACCAAACTATGGGATATCTAAATCCTTCTGATAAAGTGCTTCAAATGGCGTCAAATCACTGCTGGAATGATAACTATTATAATAGAAGAACTCATATAAGGGTAGAAACTGATCCCAATGGACCCTAAAATCAATTACACATGCCCTAAACACATCTTCTAATACCTGAATAGTCCTCGCTTACTGGTTGTTAGTCTATCGGTTGAAAACTCAACTGAAAGTAAATTGAGTGTCCAATGCTTCATGCAACTTACCCCAAACCATAAAAGTAAATTTAGTGTCGCAGTTTGAGATGAGGGAGCACCCCGTGCAACCTCACTCTCTCCTTGACACAAATCTTCACCAACAATTAGGATTTGTAGTCCACTCTGACTGAAATGAAGTGGGATGATTTAGTCAACATGTCAACAATAATCCAAATGGAATCATATTTCCCCAAAGTCTTGGGTAGTCCCACAATGAAATCCATGGCTATCCTCTCCCACTTCCATTTAGGAATGAGCATCCTCTTAAGCATACCTTCATACCTTTGGTGTTCATAGTTTACCTATTAATAATTTTGGCACCCGAAAGCATACTCAACAATGTCCTTCATCATATTATCCACAAATGAAGTAGCCTCAATCCCTATACAACTTGATCACACCTGGATAAATAAAATAGTGTGAACCATGAGCCTCTGCCAACATACTTTGGATCAAGTCACCAACTCAAGAAACACAAGTCCTTTCTCTAAACTTGAACACCCCATCAATATTGAGAGTGTTATCTCGGGTTTCTCCATACACCACCTTAACTTTGAGCTTAGCCAACTTTTCATCCTCCAATTATTTAGTCACGATTTTCTCTTTGAAGGTGGGTCTAACCTAAATATTGGCTAGCACCCCCACTATTCTCAAAGATTCCAAACCACATAAACTTAGCCTCCAAAGTCTGAATTTCCCTGTCTAAAGGTCGTTTTGATATCCCCATGCAAGCCAAACTGCCCATGCTAACTGTCTTCTAGCTCAATATGTCTTCCACTATATTAGTTGTACCTGAATGATATTAGACGATCAAATCATAACCCTTGAGAAACTCCATCCATCTTCTCTATCTGAAGTTTAGATCCTTCTGAGTGAACATATTGTCACCCCCAAAGCTACCCTAAGACTCGGACACAAAACCTAGGATCATGAGTGACCCCAAGCTAACCTTGCTGGTATATCATAAGCATACTAAATAAACTGAGATAAGAAAATACTGTGCGGAAGCTAAATCGTAATATAAACTGATATGATGGGGAATACCCATAAACTATCTGAATATATAAAAACTGAGAATTTAACAACAACTGGAAGGTCACACTCAAATGCTAAAGCTGAATCTAACTATATCTTAAAATAAGCCTCTAACTGACTAGAATTGCTGGGACATGCCCCAGCTAAATCTAGCAAAAACTGAAACTAAGACTAAAATCAAAATAAACATGTTTATCATCCTCGGAGAATGTGGACTCACCACTGATACTACTAGGCTAAAGAACGGGAACCGATCTATGCGTGATCTGAAAGCTAAGGACCTGAACCTACATCACGAGAAGATGTAGTGCAGAGTATGCATCAGTACTTGAAAGGTACTGAGCATGCAAGATAAAGTAAAGTTGAACAACATACATTGCTGAACAAAGCATATAGCTGAGCAATGATATGAGATAATCATGATACTATACTCAGAATATTGAACATTAACTAACTGAATGCAATGACCAAGTTTATAACATGATGAGACTGAAATCTGACTGTAACTGATAACATGGTCAATGCAATAGAATCTGACTGTAAGGGAGCTGCTAATAATCGACATAAAACCACATGAGCTAAATGTGGAGTCCAATGTATACGAGAGGACCCAATATATCCTTCCATAGGAATAGAGGCATGACTGGCGTGATCACTAAAATCTAATACCCATAGATGAGACTCATAAACCTATGGGGGCACATAGTTCTGGGACTATTCGGGTATGCTGAACACTAGTCCACTCGATATTAAGCTACTCCCAATTAGAATGTATTTAAGCAATATTATGACTGAAATGCTGAAGTACTGGATAGCTCAATTACTGACATGCAAACTCTGAGAATGCAACAATTATAACTGATAATGTGACTTTCGTAAACTGAACAAGTATATCTGAAATAACTGACCTAGGAAGTGTAATTCATGAACAAAATGAATTACATAGCTAGGGTTTTGAATTAATGAAAGAATCTACGCAAAACAATACTAAAATCATGTTAATCTGATTATGAACATTAAACTAACCAATTCATAATAATCTACTGAAATTCTAGAAACCCTGGGTCTAGATAATATTAAGGGAATCAAGATTCTGACTAAAATCTAGGGACCTAATGGGTGAAAGGAACCCACTAGTGAAATCCTACATACCTGGTGACAAAAATTCACAGAGAAATCTTTTGATTTCGAGGCTGGAACTGACGAGAACTCGTTGAGTTCTTGAACTAGGGCTGCTCGACTTCTTCCTCTATTTTGATCTAAGTTTGATGATTTTTTGGTGAATAATTGATTGGGTTAGGTTCTAATTAGTTTACTAGGCTAAAACTGACCAAAACTACATAGTTTAGGGGTTAAACGACATAGTTAATGGGTCCAGCGGTTAAGGAAAAGACCAAACCCCCTGATTTAAAATCTGTTAAAGGCACCGACAGGATTGATCGACAGTCCGTGGACTGACCCATGGTCCGTCTTGTCAGTCCGTTGATCGACTTCAGAGGATGGGTTCTAGGGGTCCTGAGGTTCTCGACCTACGGACTGATTGACGGTTCGTGGACTGATCACGATCCGTCCTGTCAGTCCTTCAATCGACTTCAGAGACGAGGTTCTAAGGGGTACTGAGGGTCTCGACCTATGGATTGATCGACGGTCCGTAGACTGATCCATGATCCGTCCTGTCAGTCCGTCGATCGACTTCAGAAGATGGGTTTTGGGGAGGGCTGCAGGTGGCCATCCACGGACCACCAGGATGGACCGTGGGTCACCCTATGGTCCGTGGGTTGCACTTGCAACTTCTGGAAATCTACTAGTTCGGTCTGTTTTCGGATATGAGGTGTTACACTATCTCCCCTTTGGGAACATTTGTCCTCGAATTATGTCTAAACTAGTTGGATAGGGAGGAAAAAAGTTGCTAACCCTGCCACTGATTTCTAGAAATGGATTCCTGACTGAACGAAGTTCCAGGGACATGCAAATACGCTGAAAATGCAAGTACAAACTGAAGGAACATGATACTAAGACTGAATCTGAGAATGAATGACTGAAAAACTGCAGAGGAGCTATTACCTCAAGTTGGAATGGAATCAAAAGGAAAGAGATGAGGATATTTGGCCTTCATTCTGCTTCCTAAGTAGCTCCCTCTACGGACTGACTCCTCCAGAAAACCTTAACAAAAGCGACTTCTTTGTTTCTTAACCCTCGAATTTGACGATCAAGGATTTCAACTGGTACCTCCTCATAAGTAAGACTATCCTTCACAGCCACACTTTCTAAAGGTACTAGATGTTGGATCACCCACACATTTCTTCAACAACGAAATGTGAAAAACTGGATGCACTGCTGCTAGTTCTGCTGGCAACACTAAATCATAAGCCACTTTACCAACTCTTTTCAAGATCTTGTAAGGGCCTACATATCTAGGACTGAGCTTCTTTTTCTTGCCAAATCTCATCACCCCCTTCATAGGTGACTCTTTCAGAAAAACCCAATCATCAACTTGGAACTCTAATTCCCTTCTCCTTACATCTGCATGGGACTTTTGGCGACTCTAAGTTGTCTTAAGTCTATCTCTAATGAGTTGCACTTTCTCCATAGCATCATGAATTGAATCTAGCCCTATCAAGGTGTTTCACCTACTTCAACCAACCAACTGGAGATCTACATCTACACCCATATAATGCCTCATATGGGGCCATCTGAATGTTGGAATGGTAGCTATTATTGTAGGTGAACTCTATAAGAGGAAGGTGATCATCCCAAATACCCTTGAAATCGATCACACAAGATCTCAATATGTCCTCTAAGGTCTGAATGGTATGCTCTGCCTGACCATCCGTCTGTGGATGAAATGTTGTGCTAAGGTTAACCTGAGTACCATGACTTTTCTAAAATGACTTCCAGAAATGAGAGGTAAGCTGAGGACCTCTACCTGAAATGATAGAAAAAGGAACCACATGCAACCTGACTATATCATTAATGTAAAGCTTGACGTAGTCCTCTGCCGAATTTGTAGTCTTAACACCTTAAAAGCGCGCAGACTTAGTGACTCTTTCAACTATCACCCAAATGGAGTCATGTTGTCTGCGAGTACGAGGTAAACATGTAATGAAGTCCATGTTGATCACTTCCCGCTTCCAAGTAGGAATATTGATCTCTTGAGTCATACATCTTGGTTTCCGATGTTTTACCTTCACTTGCTGGCAATTATGGCACTTAGCCACAAAATCCACTATATCCCTTTTCAAACCATTCCACCAAAAGACTTCCCGCAGATCACGGTACATCTTAGTGACGTCTAGATGAATAGAATATCTGGAATTATGGGCTTCTGTAAGAATCTGTTGTCTCAACTCACCCATCTTAGGAACACATAATCGACCCTGATAGCGAAGCACACCATCTCCCCCTTGGGAGAAAACCTCAATTCTCTGTTGATAGACTGAACCCTTTAGTTGAAGCAATATTGAATCACTTTCTTGCTTTTCCTTAACCTCCGCTACCAATGAAAATTCTAACCCATTCTGAACTGTTACTCCACCATCTGATATGCTCATAAGATGAACTCTTAAGCGAGCAAGTATGTGAACATCCTTTGCTAGTTCCTTTCTTTATTCCTCAACATGTGCTACACTACCCATAGATATTCTACTAAGAGCATATGCTACTACATTGGCCTTACCAGGATGGTAATGCACACTCATATAATAATCCTTGAGGAACTCAAGCCATCTCATCTAGTGAAGATTCAACTCTTTCTGGGTGAACACATACTGAAGGCTCCTATGGTCTGTGAACACATTTACATGAACACCATACAAGTAATGTCTCCAAATCTTGAGTGCAAACACCACTGCTGCAAGCTCGAGGTCATGAGTTGGATAGTTCTTCTCATGCACCTTAAGTTGTCTAGAAGCATATGTTATAACCTTACCTCGTTGCATCAACACACAACCTAGGCTGACTCTGGACGCATCACAATAGATAACATAACCGTCTGAACCCTCTGGTAGAGTCAAAATGAGAGTTGTAGTCAACCTAGTTTTCAGTTCTGCAAATCTCTTTTCACAATCATCTAACCACTGAAACTTAACCTTTTCTGAGTTAACTTAGTCAATGGAGAGGTTATGGATGAAAATCCTTCCACGAACCCTCTGTAATAACCAACCAAACCCAAGAAACTTTTGATATCTATAGGAGAGGAAGGTCTGGGCCATTGTTTCACTGCTTCTATTTTCTGAAAATCTACTTCGCTAGACACAATATGACCAAGGAAAGCAATGAATTGCAACTGAAACTCACATTTTGTAAACTTAGCAAATAACTAGCGGTTTTTCAGAGTTTGCAGGACAACCCTCAGATGATTCATATGTTCTTCCTCATTCTTAGAGTATTTGAGGATATCATCAATAAAGATGATGACGAAAAAGTCCACATACTGCTTGAACACTCTGTTCATCAAATCTATGAAAGTTGTAGGAGCATTGGTTAGTCTAAATGACATAACTACAAATTTATAATGACCATATCGAGTTCTGAAGGTTGTTTTTGGGATGTCAATATCTCTAACTCTTAGTTGATGATAACTGGATCTGCGGTCTATTTTTGAGAAATGACTAGCACCCTGAAGTTGGTCAAACAAGTCATCAATCCTGCGGATAGGATACTTATTCTTTATTGTGACTTTGTTCAACTACCTATAGTCAATGCACATTCTGAGAGAATCATCTTTCTTTTTCACGAACAACATTGGTGCACCCCATGGGGAAATACTAGACCTGATGAAGCCCTTATCTAGAAGGTCTTTCAACTACTCTTTCAATTCCTTAAGCTCAGCTGAAGCCATTCTGTAAGGAGGAATCTAAATGGGCTGGGTATCTGGAAAGAGATCAATTCCAAAGTCGATTTCCCTTTCAGGAGGAACTCCAAGAAGATCTTTTCGGAACTCATTAACTACTGGAACTGACTCAAGAGTTGGGGTCTCGGAGCTTGAATCC
>NW_006239399.1:212848-238097 GCF_000226075.1 Solanum tuberosum
TAGATGATAGAGATAACCCTTAGATATCATTTTTCTGGCCTTAAGGTAAGAAATAAATTGACCCATGGCGCTAAGCTACTACCCTTCCATTCTAAGATTGGTTCGTCTGAAACTGAAAATGAACGATCCTAGTTCTATAATCGACTGAGGCATAACAGGAATGTAACCAATCCATGCCTAGAATGGTATCAAAGTCTACCATTTCTAACTCTACAAGGTCTGCTGAGGTGACTTTTTGAGAGACTGTAACCGGACAATTTCTATATACCCGTTTAGTTATAACAGGGTCACCGACTGGAGTAGAAACTGAGAAGGGTTCTGAGAAATTTTTTGGACTAACACTGAAGTTGACTGCTATATAAGGAGTTACAAAGGAAAGAGTAGCCCATGGATCTAACAAAGCATAAACATCTAAGTTAAAAACTCGAAACGTACCAGTGACAACATCAGGAGAATCTTCCTGATCCTGGCGAGCCTGAAGAGCATACAACCTATTTTGGCACTGACTGCCATATGTACCAAATGAGTTACCTTGATGAGTCGGGCGACCTACTGGTGCTACTGAAGTTGTGGACTCATCTACCATTATTGCCTCATTGACCCTGTTTAGCTGAAAGACAAAATCTCAATCTATGACCAGACTGACCACTCCCAAAACATCCTTTCTTTCCTGCAAGACACTCGCCCGGATGGTTCTTACCACACGTTGGACAAGTTGGGTTGGTTCTGGTGCCTGAAACACTCCCTTGAGACTTAGAGCCAGATGCCCTACCTTTCTGATCATGTCGGAACTTGGAGAATGGAACACTAGTTGATGAAGGTGCTGCAGCTGAAGACTTTTGCTGAAACTGCGAGCGATTTCCACCACCCGATTTCTATTGAGAATACTCATAGTTGCCTGTTCTAGCCTTCTTATTATCCTTAGCATGTTCCCTAAGCTTATCTCCCTCAACCTATTGAGCATGAGTCATGATCCTAGAGATGTTCATATTTTCCAGCAACATAGCATTCCTACACTCTATATTTACTAGGTCGGATACCCCATATAGAAACTTGTTCATTTGAGCCCTAGAATCGGAAACCATGTGAGGAGCATACCAGGAGAGTTGGGTGAACTTTAGTCCATACTCTTGGACTGTCATGGAACCCTGCCTCAAATTCATAAACTCTTGAGCTTTTGCCTCCCTCAACTCTCTTGGGAAGAACCTGTCCAGAAAAGTCTCACTAAAGCCTTCCCAAGTGATAGGAGCTGCATCTATACCCCCGTTCTCCTTCCATTGAGTATACCAGATGTAAGCTACATCCTTAAGCTGATAGGATGCCAACTCTACCCTATCATTACTAGTTACTTGCATCACTCCAAAGATCTTCTTGACTTCATCTATGAAGTTTTGGGGATCCTCACCAATATGTGATCCTAAGAAATCAGGCGGATTCATCCTAACAAAATTGCGAACCCTGGCTATCACTAATCCACCACTAGCATTTGCAGGAACTAGAACATGCTGGTTGTTTTGGTTGGTCACACTCTGAGCCAAAAGTTGAATGGCGTTTCGAAACTCAACATTTGAATCTTCTTGATCTGGGACAAGAGGTGTTGCGTTAGCATTTTGTGCATTCACATTCCTTCTGTAAACTCTACAAGGAGGCATGATCTGAAAGCTACCCCCAGAATGCAAACACGAGACCTAGGATCACGAGTGACCCCACGCTAATCTTGTTGGCATATCATAAGCATACTACATAAACTAAGGTAAGAAAATACTGTGCGGAAGCTAAATCATAAGATAAACTGAAATGATGGGGAATACCCATAAACTATCTAAATATATAAAAACTGAGAGTTTAACAACAACAGTTTAACAACAACAGAAAGGTTAAACTCAAATGCTAAAGTTGAATCTAACTATGTCTAAAAATAAGCCTCTAACTGACTAGAAGTGCTGGGACATGCCCCAGCAATATTTAGCAAAAGCTGAAACTAAGACTAAAAGCAAAAGAAACATGTATGTCATTCTCGGAGAATGAGGACTCACCACTGATATTGCTGAGCTGAAGATCGAAAATCGATCTATGCGTGATCTGAAAGCTGAGGACCTGAACCTACATCACGAGAAGATGTAGCGCAGAGTATGTGTCATTACTTGAAAGGTACTGAGCATGCAGGATATAGTAAAGTTGAGCAACATACATTGCTGAACAAAGCATATAACTGAGCAATGATATGAGATAAGCATGATACTATACTGAGAATATTGAACATGAACTAACTAAATGCAATGACCAAGTTTATAACATGCTGAGACTGAAATCTGACTGTAACTGATAACATGGTCAATGCAATAGAATCTGACTGTAAGGGAGCTGCTAATGACTGACATAAAACCACATGAGCTAAATGTGGAGTCCAATGTATACGAGAGGACCCAATATACCCTGCCATAGGCATAGAGGCATGACTGGCGTAATCACTAAAATCTAATTCCCATAGATGAGACTCATAAACCTATGAGGGCACGTAGTTCTGGGACTATTCGGGTACGATGAACCCTAGTCCACTCAGTATTAAGCTACTCCCAATTAGAATGTATATAAGCAATATTATGACTGAAATGCTGAAGTACTGGATAGCTCAATTACTGACATGCAAACTCTGAGAATGCAACAATTATAACTGATAATGTGACATTCGTAAACTGAAGCATGTATATCTGAAATAAGTGACCTAGCATGTGTAATTCATGAACTAAAAGAACTACATAGCTAGGGTTCTGAATTTATGAAAGAATCTATGCAAAACAACATTAAAATCATGATAATCTGATTAGGAACATTAAAGTAACTAATTCATAATAATATACTTAAATTCTAGAAACCTTGGGTCTAGATAATATTAAGGGAATCAAGATACAGACTGAAGTCTAGGGACCTAATGTGTGAAAGGAACCTACTAGTGAAATCCACATACCTGGTGACGAAATTCACAAAGAAATCTTTTGATTTTGGGGCTAGAACTGACGAGAACTCGTTGCGTTCTTGAACTAGGGTTGCTCGACTTCTTCCTCTATTTTGCTCTAAGTTTGATGATTTTTTGGTGAATATTTGATTAGGTTAGGTTCTAATTAGTTTACTAGGCTAAAACTGACCAAAACTACGTAATTTAGGGGTTAAACGACGTAGTTTAGGGGTCCAACGCATGAGGAAAAGACCAAACAACCCTTAACTTAAAATCTGTTAAAGCCACCGATGTGACTGATCGACAGTCCGTGGACTGATCCACAGTCCATCATGTTAGTCTGTCGATCGACTTCAGAGGGATGGGTTCTGGGGGGTCCTGAGGGTCTCGACCTACAAACTGATCGACGGTCTATGGACTGATCCATGATCCGTCCTGTCAGTCCGTCATTAGACTTCAAAGACCAGGTTCTGAGGGGTCCTGAGGGTCTCGACCTACGGACTGATCGACGGTCCGTGGACTGATCCACAATCCATCCTGTCAGTCCATCGATCGACTTCAGAGGATGGGTTCTCGGGAGGGCTGCAGGTGGCCATCCACGGACCACCAGGATGGATCGTGGGTCACCCTATGCTCCATGGGTGGCAAACGTTTTGCACCTGCAACTTCTGGAAATCTGCTGGTTCGGCCTGTTTTCATATACGGGGTGTTACACATATGCTGAAGACTGCTATTAACCGGTGAATACCTCAACCTTAACCCTATACAGATAATGTTGCCTGATCTGGAGAGAAAACACCATTGCCACCAACTCCAAGTCATGGGTGGCATAGTTCCTCTCATGAAGTTTCAATTGTCTGGAAGCATAAGTTATGACATTCTTTTCCAAGATCAACACAACACCCAAACCCTAATGTGAAATATCATAATAAATAATGGAATCCTTGCCTTTTATTGACAAGGTCAAGATTGGCACTGTAGTCAAAATATCCTTGAGCTTTCGAAAGCTCTCTTCACATTTATTTGACCACTCGAAAGATACCTCCTTTTGAGTCAACCTAGTCAAGTGCGTAGATATAGAAGCAAAGTTCTTCACAAACCTGCGATAATTGCTGTCAAGACCCACAAAACTTATCACCTTACTAGGACACACTCAATTCTTAACTGCCTCTATTGGGATATACCATCACCCCTTCTTTTGAAACCACATACGTAAGAAAGCAAGCGAAGGCAGCCATAATTCATAGTTATAAAAGTTGGTGTACAATTTATGTTTCCAAGGATACCCAGAACAATACAAAGATTGTCTGCATATTCCTCCTCTCTCTTGGAGTAAATCAACATATCGTCGATAAAAACAATAAAAAAGAATCTAAGAATGTCTTAAACATTTTATTCATCAAACTCATAAAGGCTGCAAATACATTAGTCAACCCATATCGGGTCCAAAAAGATGACTTAGGTATGTCCTCATGCCTAATCTTTAACTAATGGTACCCTAACCTCAAATCAATCTTAGAAAAGATAGACGCACCATACAACTGGTCAAAAAAACATCCATGTAAGGAAAAAGACACTTATTTTGAATGGTAACCTTATTCATTGCCACTTGCCTATACACATCCTCTTACTACCATACTTTTTCTTCACAAACAAGACAAGAGCATCCCAATGAGAAGCACTAGGATGAAAAAACCCCTTATCAAGAAATTCCTAAAGCTGAGTCTTAATCTCTCTCAACTCTATTGGAGCCATGTGATAGGGAGGAATAGAGATTGACTGAGTGTCTGGCTTCAAGTCAATACATAAGTTTATATCCCTATTCGGAGGCATGCTAGGAAGATTGATAGGAAACACCTCAAGAAACTCATAAATCATAGGATAGACTCAATGGAATGAGACTCTGCACTAACATCTCAAATATGAGACAAGTAGGCCAACCCGCCCTACCCTACTTAGTTTGCTAGCCCAAAGAAATGATATAATATTTCAATGGCTTAAGCATGTACACCCCTTCCCACTCCAATCTTTCCCTCCCTGACATCTCTAGAGTCATTGTCTTAGAATTATAATTTAGTACATCAAAATAAGGGGACAACTAAGTGATACCCAAGATCACATCAAAGTCTAGCATATCAAAAATAATTAAATCTACTCGAGTTTGTAGGCCCATAAATAACACAGAACAATCATGATACACATGGGTTACTACAACCGACTTTCAAACATGGGTAACAACATATATAGGGGGATGTAGGGTATGACAAATCAAATCAAAACGTAGTGTAAATTTCATAGATACATAAGAATAAGTAGAACCCGAATCAAACAACACATTAGCGGAAAATTTTATTCTATGAGAGGCATAGATATTAGGTGGCAGACAATACTTGTATGAGGTGCTTTTGTGCTTTGCCAAGTAGATTTTGGGTCCCACTTGCAAGAAAAATGGCCTAAAGGTCCCTTTTTTCTCTAATCTCTCTCTTCCTTAGTCCCAATTTTCTTCTTATGCTATTTAAAATTTGCTAACGTACTTTTTGTTATGTTTTTGGGCTATTCGGTTGTCATTTTTTTAATAGAAAATATGATAATATAAAAATAACAATTAATTAACAAATACAAAAAAAGGGAACATAAAATGCACTTCTGACATTATCAAAATAAAAATATAAATCAAATTAGAAAATAAATACAAAAAAATCTGATTATTATAAAGACAAACACATGAATATGAATCAAGAGTTCAGAAGATTAATATCTATCATAATCTTTTTATTTTTTTTAAATATGTATTTATATAGTTCATGTGAATCAAAGTGGTGAATTGTTTACGGACAATTTAATAGTAAATAATAGAGTGAAAATTTCTATTATAATAAATCAATGTATGATCTTCTATAAGCAAACACAAAAATGAAAAAATCTATATATAATCTAAGTTCTCATATTTTCTATATATCAGTTATAAAATATATATTTTTTAAAAAACATTTTATGAAATTAAGACACAAGATTTTAAAATACTAATATTTTGTATTTTCACTTTCTTCAATTCCTTAAAACTTATCCAAAAAATTAAATTAAATTTTTCGACACACCCACTTTGGTTTTTCCTCAAATAAATGATGGGGCAGAAGATGTTGTTGTTTCTCGCTTAACTAGAGGTCTCGAGTTCAAGCTTTGAGTATGAAAAATTCTTGGTAAGCAGTATATCAATTCGAACAACGCTCTACACAATGCAAATCTTAAATAGTCGTGTTTTAATTCATATACCGAATATTAAATAAGAAATCAAAAAAAATATCATACAAAAATAAAATTATGTTAAGAGTTAACAAGTACAACAAGTACAAGTAGAAAAAATGGGATTTGGCTCCCCCTCCATTACACTTTCCATCCATTTCGTCAAGTACACTTCTAGATGATAGACATGTGTCTTATTTAATTTTTAAAGGTCAAGATTATAGTATATTAATAAGTATTATAACCATAGTTAAGTCAACAATCTTTTGGAAAACTATTCTCCAAATTTTGTAAGAACAAAATATTGCCCACAAATTTGATATTTAATAAATATCATTAATTTCATCTTATATTTTCTTATTCAAATATTTAAAAGTAGAACATGAATCTAACAATATGTTTATTTAGCCTGATACATAACGGTCTTCGAAAATATTTTGGCTTTAAATATGTTTTCAAAATTCACAAAACAAAAAAAAACGAAGAAGATAAAAGAATATTTTTTAAAAACATATATATTTTTTTTATTTTCCTTCTTCAAACACAGCAGCCACACTTTCTCCTAAACTTTAGAATTTTGATATTTCACATTTGTAATCTTGGTAACATCTCGTCTTTTTTTATTATTATTATTTTTATTTCCCTTTCTTTTATTTTATATTTTTTGTCAATATTGATAATTTTTTACCTTCTTTTTGGTTTCTCAACGTAATATTTCAAGGATAAAGTTTATTGCCACAAAAAAAATTTGGTTGATTCTCATCTTAAAGATCACATAGTTTAATATGTTTTTAAAAAATATAAGATGAAAATAATGATATTAATGGATATTAAAATTTGTGGAATATCTTGTGCTTACCAAATTTGGAAAATAGTTTACCAAAATTTGTTAACTTAACTATGGTTATAATACTTCTTAATATAATATAATCTTGACCTTTAAAAATTGAATAGGACACATGTCTCTCATCTAGAAGTGTACTTGACGAAATGGAGGGAAAGTGTAATGGAGGGGAGCCAAATCCAAAAAAATGCAAGAAAGTGTTTTGAAGAAAGAAAGAAAAAGTATATAAAAAAAGGCTAAAAATAGATGAGAAAAGGAAATTAAAGAAAGTGAAATGTGGTCCCATAATATACACTTGGAAGCTAAACAAGCCCTCATACAACTGACAATACTTGCACCTCGTGCAGGATAAAAAATTTCACACATTAGCCATTCGATCACAGACAAGAATAGTACTTATGATAACAACATATGATGACTCCACTTAGCTTCGTCCTTATTATGGTAAACCCCCCTTCTGGGATGCATCGCTTCTTTCCCTGATTTACCATTACCTTGGCATCCACGGCCTCTTTGATTACCTTCTCACCCATCCTATGGACGTCCTCTATCATGATTACTTCCACCCGCTGAACCACTATCCATTCTGCTACAGAACTTGACCAACTGTCTGTCTGCAGAGGAATTCCCTCTTCTTCCTATCCATCAAGGTATGAGGAATGTACTTCTCCAAAAATAAGGCAGAAACTATGCCCAAGTTAGTGGAGGCAAGACCGACGAACAACATTCCACATAAGCTCTCCCACCAGTGTTTTGCCTCACCTTGAAGATGAAAATTACGTTGTATATATATATATGTAATTATATATATATATATATATATTAAGTTGGCCACTGTGATCCTTGGATACTCTTAATAAAGTTTCTAGCTCCACCACTGGCGCACTCCAACTTTTGAAGTCTCTCATATCAATCCAAGATGAACTCGAACATATCATCCCCCTCAAAACATTGAAACAGTACTGGAGGCTTAAGCTTCAAGAACTTGGTCATCATATCATGTTTTTTGTCGGTCATCATAGGGACGAGTGATGGACGGAACAAAGTTCTAACTCCCTCATCCCCATCCACCTTAGGAACGGTAGTAGAAAAAATTTGAGTGACCAAAACCTGAGTAGTTTGAGCCGTGGGAGTGACTCCAGTACCTGCAAACCCACTCAAAAAAGCAAGTACCTGCTGAACAGTCCCGCATCTATAAGGGAAGGCCTACTATCCCATTCAGTGTCCTCACTTCAGGTTCAACATCATCCTCGATCTCAATCTCAACGTCTTCTTGTACAACTGGATCCTCGAGTGGGACTGGGGTCGCTTCCCTTAGTGCATGCACTTTATGAGCTCTACCTCTCGCAGGCGTTGCCATTCCTCTTCCCCTACCCCTGCCCCTACCTCTCCCTCTTATTGCAGGCTCAATCGCCTGATCTGCTACGGGCCATGCACCATTACATCTAGTGTTAACTATCTTCGGACAGAAGAGTGGAAGAGTTAGATATCGATTTGGATCACCAAATACGATACCAATTGGAATCAAGTCATAACACGAAAGAAGAAAGAAAGAGAATTTCCTACAATCCCATAGCCTCTTGTGGAAAAGTACATATGTCTCTGTACCATTCAGGAGGACTCCACTAGACCCGTTTTGGTATGAAGAGATCAATGAACTTAGAGATTTAATACCAAGTTTTTCACAACCCAGACCATCATGAGTAACACCAACACTAAACCACTTCGTGGGAAAACCAAAGACTAACACGAAACAAACCAACACTATATAAATTAAACAAGTTTTGACACTAAAAATAAATAAAATAGTTTAGTAACTACATAATAAGTCCCCATAAACTCAACACAATAGCTAAAACAATTATGACGCGAAAATTACCCCTAATAACCAAAAGACACCATACCAAAACTCTAAAACAGTCAAACTGGGCATGTAATCCCAAAAGCTATACAAAAAATAAAGTCTATAGATTGTGTCCGAACAAATAGATAAGAAAATGTTGAAGAACTCATAGAAGCCTACAAGACGAAGTTCACCCTTGGACTCGGAATCAAACATCTCTCAATTGAGGTCTTGGATGAGGTTCTAGAGGAAACAAATGCAAATTGCCCGAAATCGCACTTCCTAAGTTCAAGAACTCAAAGTACAGAAAACAAGGGTTTTGGGCTATTTTCTTCATAAAATTCTATTTATATCGCTATAGTGACCCCAATCTCGCTATGGTAGTGCCGCTATAACGGTAACTTAACCCACTATAGTAGTCTGAGCACCACTATAGCAGCACACATTCCGTTATAGCGGGCTTGGTAATGGATCTATAACTCAACATATGGAAAAATTCCCCTTTAATAACACAACTCTAACCCTTGACATCTCGACACATACCTTTCACGTCAAGTTCAGTTCCAGGAGTTCTACTTATCTTAATTTGGCTCCAAAAGGCCTTATGGACTCATTAAGGTATTGTCTACAAGAAAATATAGATAACACCTCGACAACAGACCCCGCCCATTTTTGGATTATCCTAGACCTCACCTAGCCCAAATTCTGACTAAGGCTGGCCTAGGTGAAATTTTTTAAATCACTACCTTGAAATTTTTTTAGTCCAAATTCTTTCCTTATGGACTTACACATAATGATAGGGCCATGTCGTTAAAATCTTAGAAAATACAAGGTACTTGGAACCACAAGTGATACCAACCTAAATCTTGGCATAACATATCTAAGCATATCATATAAAAATTGAAGTGAACTTGTAAACTAAAATCATAACTTAAATAGATTTCAAGAATAAGCCTATTACAATTGAATACTAATGTCTGAAAGCCTCTAAACTGAATAAAATAATTCATCGAGACAAGACCCTAGCTAGACATAATACAAGTCTGAAATAATGATAAAAATAACCAACTATGTCCCTAGATGAGGACAACTCATTAACTGCTACTCTCTATCCACGATAGTGAGAATAATTACTCGTATCTACATCATATGAAAAATATAGTGCAAAATAGGTATGCTAACAGTACAGAGAAGGTACTGAGTATGAAAGAAGAAAAATAAATACTTGAATTTGTATTTGTACCATAAGTTGTGAGAGAGACCACAATGAATCTTTCAATTATGTAAATATCATCTGAGGAAGAATGCAGTGAAAGACCATCAATAAATATTTTGAAATAAATGTATATATTAGACCATATTTTCTGAAATCATATTTGGAAGGATGCATATATAAAATCAACAGAATCTAACATCATTTCTATGACTATATACATAATCATATATGTTTGAACTGTAAGAATATAATATCTAAGTTGGAAGTTTCTTATATCCAACATACACCATGTGAGCTCATGTTGTCCAACTTTTAATCCCCATTGGAAGAGTTTTCCTATACCTCGACAGGGAATAGAACATGTCTGTCTAATGTGGATCCACGAATATGAGCCTCTTAGGGAGAAATAATCAATCGATAAAGCGGTGAAATATAATTCTAAGATGGCACATAATTGTAACACCCTGACTTTTTGAAACGTCTAAATTAACTCGTACCTTCATGGAAAGACAAAGAGGGTGAGTAATAAATTAAGAATGATGTGGTATGTCATATTTTTAAGTGTTCAAGGGTTGTATATCAAGTTTTGAAGTTAGGCAAGTCGCAAAATAAAAGTTGGCAAAAGTTATCGTAAGTTCTTTTTTAAAGATTTCTCTGAAATTTGGGTCAAATGTATCGAAGGTTTTCTCCCAATCTATAAATATTTATAGGGCCCATGACCAATCAAATCAAAGGTCTACAGTCTAATTTCCAACTCATCAAACAGTTCGTTCATACGACTTCATAATAAAGAGATATGCGCGTTTTTGCGAAACTGCACAAGCAGGCACGTGAAGTGGGTCCCCTAGGTCGGTGGAACTTTTTATATATCTTCTTCTTCGACTTTTTCTTCATTTTTTTTAAGTTAAGAACCTGAAATTCAGAAAACCCCTTTCTAGGATCAACCAAATTATGGATTTTCTCGACTTAAGTCCTTGACGAAAGTTGTTCTACGCGTTGAGCTCGTCATCATGGTATAATTTGTTTTATCGATTTCGTAGCATATCATACTTTGGTGTTGGGATAGCAAGGGTTTGGACATATTTTAAGGTTTTGAGGTGTATTACGAACTTAATATCAAGGTAAGACCTTCTTTCATCGACTCTAGCTTTGATAAGCCACAAATAGAAATTTGCGACGGAAATACATATATTTTATCAGATTATCGTAGTATCTTCTATTCTTGTGTGTTGATTATGGTCCTGTCTTGTTGTAGTATCGAGGGGGGTTGTGATTAAAAGTCGTTAGGCCACGTGAATTCAGCGAAAAAGGTATGTTAAGGCTATCCCCTTCTTACGGCATGTGTCCTTAAAGCTTAGGAGCAATGTAATTGGGTTTCTATCGTTGTTATACTTGTAGCCATTATTGTTGATTATTGGCTGCTCGAGTTGATATAATCCTCCATTGTCGGTATTTTTATTCAGTTAGTAGTGTCCCTATGTTGGACACGACTTAGAGGCTATTCGTATAGGTTGCTTATAGCTAAATTGCTCGTTTTTAGCCTATTGGATTGTTATTGTTGCCCTTGGGGCTATTGCGGTTACTGCATGAATGTGATCTATGCCTAGAAGGGCTATGTTCTGCCTACGGGGGGTTGCCCCACGGGGGCTATATTGATGCCAAAGAGTGTTATGTGTTGCCTACGGGGCTTATTTTGACGCCAAAGAGGGTTATGTGTTGCCTACAGGGCTATGTTGATGCAAAAGAGGGCTATGTGCAGCCCACAGAGCTATAATGTTTCCTAAGAGGGCTATGTGCAGCCCACAGAGCTATGATGTTTCCTAAGAGGGCTATGTGCTGCCTATGGGGCTATATTGTTGCCAAAAAGGGCTATGTGACTTCTTACAAAAACAAAAGGCTACCAATAGGGGTATGTAGATTGATTTGGCACCTTCTGGCTTATGGGGACCTAGGTAGGTGGTATGTTGTTTGTACATGCTGATCTTATGGGGGATTGGTTAGGTTGTTGTTTGATCATTTTTGTATTTTTAGATTCAGTAGTGGGTTAGCATGCTTATCTAAATTTTGATTTCCTTACCTGATTGTTTTTGGTGTATTATAATACTTGCTCATTTAGTCTCTAGCGTTTCATACTTTATACATTATTTCGTACTGACACCCCATTGTCTGGGGGGTGCTATATTCATGCGTGCAGGTCCCGACAGATGACCCAGTAGACCTCCTCAGCAGCAGGATTGACTTCTATCCGGTTGGCCATCCCCATTCCTCCAGAGCTGCCAGAGTTAGGAGGTTTGTTAACTTTTGTTGTATATATTTTTATGGGTAGGTTGGGGGCCTATCCCGCCAATCTTTACTACTCTTAGAGGCTTGCAGACTAGTGTGTGGGGTGTATAGCTACGTTATGACCATGCTGGCCTAGTTTGTTGGTTTGCTGAAGCTTGTGAGTTGTTTGATGTATTGTCTTGATATATACCTATTATCAGTTTTGGTATAGAGATCATAGTGGCCTCGACGGCCCAATCAGGACTTCTGTGCTAGTTGGCTATTTCTTTATATGAACTCTTGGGAGTAACTGTTTCTTTTATAGATCTGTTGACAAGGGCCTTGCCGTACAAGGGCTTAGTTTTAAGCCGAGATATACTTGTTTGTTTTCTTGATTGCATGTGGTTGCCATGCGCTAGTAGCAAATAGTTCAGCAGGGTCGTCTCGAGCTTGAGTTTTTGCATTAGGAGCCAGTTGTGCCCCTTGAATTTGGGGCGTGACAATAATTCTGAAACTTGGGTTATATAGAACCCTCATTTGCTCGGTGATATGTACTACTCCCAATACATACTATCAATATAGTTCATAACATATCTATTAAGCTTATATAGAAGCTTATCATGAGTCTTGCTAAAAAATCTCTTTCTATAATGTCTTGTTGTGAGACTATACTCAAATCTATGAGACAAATCTCAAATATTTCTTTCTAAAATCATATGTAAAATCTCTTTATAAAACATATATTTCAAATTATGATAAAATTTTCAGAACATGCATAACTTGTAGATTCTCAACATAGTTTTCATAATAACATAGAGACTCTAAAATCATGTTTCAAAATATAATCTTCAAGAATCATAGACAAAATCATGTCAAGAACTAAAAAGTTGACTATGAAAAATCTTGTGAAGAATAAAAAAGAAATGCAATAGTTAAAATTCATAAATCATGAGTAAGTAATTCAAGAAATCATCCACTTGGGTCATAAAAAGGGTTAATCTGAAAGTGGAGCTAGAAACCCTAACTATAGAATTTAAATTCATAAAATATTGAGGAGTTTTGAACATAAGGATGAAAGAAATACTTCATTGAAGTTCTACATACCTTAAACTCTCCATAAATCTTGATGGAAAACTCTAACAAGAAGAAGAAGGTCCAAGAATTCAATTCTTGAAATCTTGATTGAGCTTTTGTTGAAAATCCTAGATTTCTGGTGTAGGATTTCATTAATAATCTGAATAAGGATGATTGAAATACTTGAAATTATTTAGAATTTCATCGGATAAACTCGCCTTAGAGACGAAGGATGAGGAAAGGAAAGAATACAAGCCCTAGATTTAAAATAATGAAGTTTTCGAATGAAAAAAGGACTCAAATAGAGATTTCCATCAATGCCATGTGTCCTAGACGAGGTGCCCTCTGCACTTAGCATTGTGCAAAATGCACAATATGATGTGCAAATTTATCACCACCCAATCCACTAGGTCGTGCGGTCACCTACTCTAACACCTAGATAGGAGAACTCTTACCATCCAATTTGTATTAAAACATAACATGCGGAAAATAAATGATTTACTACAAAAATTTCATTAACATCACAACTTGAAGGAAAACACCACTTTAGTAAAACATTTTTACAATAGACTGGAAAAGATACCCCCAAGGATCTAGTCTAAACAGGTACAAGACCTACTAAGAGAGCATAGTTTATACACAAAAATGAGACAGCACTCTCACCATAAGAAAGCAAAAGTGAAAGCTGTTGGAGATCATCATCATCTTCGCCTATGAAATGTCACTGACCTTGCAACCAAACTATATCAAGGGGGATAAACAGAGTAGTATCACTACAAACAACACAAACTGGTAGGCATCATCGGTCGATCCAAACCTATCACATAATATAATGTATATAATCAGAAATAACCATGAAATAAGGAAGCTACACCACCCCATTTATCTATTCACATACTATTACCCCTTCCCGGGTAAATGTCATAACTAATTCACCTTGATCCCATGCCTCTTAATAACACCATCCTAACGCCTAATCATAGCTTAACCTTTCTACCATATTAGTATCCATGAATATCAGGTCATCACTAGCCTTATCCACTAACCATTTATCCTTTCTCCATTTCTCATGCAAACTCACTGCCCCCTTTGAAAAAGTACATAAAACTGGTGCCTTAAACCTACTCATCCTACCAACTAAACCCAAAAGCATCTATATAATAAAGTCATGATAAATAGAAACATAGTTTAAAAACAACTAAGAATTGAGTCCTAGTAAACTCAACATCATAGTTATAACAATTATGCAAAAACCACCCTAGGAATTAAGTTTGTCAAAAAACAAATAACATACCTCAACCATCACAAGCAACCAATAGCCTAGACTCCCAGAAACCGAGACAACTCAAGGATCTAACATGCAACAATTATATCATGAAGAAGTAAATCAGGTTCACCCGTGGAACCATAAACACATACTTGGTCCTCTCATGGAACTCAAACTCAAATTGTTAGTGTACCGGTGTGGTACTTGAGCCATAAATTGTTAGTGTACCAGTGTAATACCAAGTCAACCATATGTGAATATCCTCATACCAGGTGTGGTACACGATCCAAGCATTAGTATATATCAAGAGTGGTATCCGAACCAATCGTTAGAATATACCAGACGTGGTACCCGAGTAAACCATTAATATATACCAGGTGTGGTATCTAAGCCAACCATTGAGATATCTTATATCAGTTGTGGTACTGTTACACTCCGAAAAATTCTAAGTTAAGACCCTAACTATTCTTCATTTATATATAAGGCCGTGCCAAGTGATACTTAATTGTTCTTAGGTGCTAAGGTCAATTCTTTAGTGTGAGAATGATTTTAATATCAATTAAGGTCACTAGAATCTCCTAGCGCAAGAATTAGATTTTGAATGGAATTCCTTTTATCCATAATCTTTGCATGTCTTTAATTTTGTCTTTCTTGATCCTCAAAAGTCCCCAAACTGATTTTACTGTGAATTTACCATTACTGATTTCAGTCCGCCAAGCATTATCAACTTTATTACTAAGATACGCAGGATGCAAATTTGCCTGAACATGGTCCACCATATATTCAAGCACAAAATCTCTCATTTTTGTATAGTCACATCCCTCCTCTTTTGAAAATTCAACAGTATCCTTCATGGTAACAAGTTTGCACATCTGAAATATGTATTTGTTGGGATCCAAGTTAGACCAGTTGTCATACCATATAGCAGAAGTGTCTCCTCTAGATTCCCACCACATATGTTTTTTTCAAAAGATCTCTATTTTCCAGCATGTGCTTCCATATTTGGGAGCCTCCTTTCCATTGAACTAGTGCAGAAATTTGCTTCTTACAATACTTAGTCCACATAAAGTTAGACCATATTGTATTATGTGTTCTGAAACTCCACCAAAGTTTTATATACATAGCTTTTGATACATAAAAATAAACTTAAATCCTAGACCTCTTTCATTTTTAGGAAGACAAACATCTATCCATTTGGACCAATGGTTAAAGATACTACACTATGAAAAAACTAAAAGACAAAATAAAAAAATTGTGTGCTACTAAAACAACAATCATGACTATTCTCTGATTTTTCACTTCTTTTACCATGGTTGATCCTCCCCCATAGCTTAAACATCTATTCGTCTTATATTTTTTTCGCTACTATTTGGTTATTTTTTTCTTTATTATTTTTCCACTTTTTTATTTTTATTTTTATTAGTAAGCTTCTAGGACAAATAGTCCTTACTAGCAATTTTACGTTAAATAAAGTGTGCACTCATAATTTTTAAATTAGAGTGTTTAAAATCGAACCGTAACCGATAAGTCAATTGTAGAATGGTTTATTGACTTATTGATATTAGGTTACCGAATAAATGGTTGGGGAACGAATTAAATTTTTATAATTAACAGCTTATTGGTGTGGGGACGGATTATTCAATTTCCTTATTGGTAAACCTTAACCCGTTAAGAATTATCATAATTACATTTTTATTCTAGGTATATTAGCCTCATTTAATATTTTACAATAATATATAAGAGTAATTATATATTTTTCTTTTCTTATTCCTAACTCCTAAAGGCTAAAGCCGTAAAGCCACGAAACCTATTTACTTTTCTATAATTATCTATTTTTCTTTAAAGAATAGAGCGCGAATCAGCTAACTCAAAAAAGTATTGAGGATATATACATGAAAAGTATGCAACAATTTATCGAGTCATTGGCAAAGATGCTTCAACTAGACAATGAAAATGTGACAACCAGTTAAAATTCTAGATTAAATTTATCCATTTTATCTTGTTACTGTTTAAAAATCATCCTTTTAGTAAGGTGCGTTCATAAATAAAAAAGGATACCATAGAGATTAGAGGTTAACTGATACACTCCGCTAATCTGAAATCAAACTAATCGATATCTTATAAGTTGGCTAACGAACTATTAAATTTAAAAACTGATATCCGATAAGCCAAACTTTTAGGTGAAATTATCCACCCAATCCGTAAACCGTCATACCTTCAAATCCTGAATTCGTGGTTGGCTAAAGATAGTAGTAAACTATTAATTCCATTTCTTCAATCTCAAATAAAAAAAGAAAAATAAATTGTAAAGTGGAACATTCATGCAAGTGCTGCTTAAATTTCTACTTTCTAACATATACTATGCACACTAAAAAATCATTAACAAATCTCCTAACTGAAATTAAATAATTGATACAATGAAAAAGCAAATGCAGAATGTATCAACAATAATTATCTGCTCGTTGCTGCTATTGATTGATAGTGAAATTGGAAATTATTACCGATTTGTCGAGGGAGCACAACGGACCATTCAAGTTTCCGACGATCTAGACGACGTCGTTGACGATGAAGAAGACGAGGCTTGGAGAGAATGGGGAAGGACGAAATCGACTAGCTCCGATTTCGATCCACCGCCGACGGATTTTGGTACGATGAGTCCGTCGGAAATTCAAGTGGAAATGATGAAGCGGCAGCTGGGTCCGGTTTTTGGGTTTGTTAAACTCCGACTTGGAACTCGTCGGACTCAGGTATCTCTTGCTTTACCTTCTTTTTTTGTGTGTTGATTCCGATTAATGTGATGAGTAGTGACGCGCTAAATTGATTTTCCTAACTAATAGTATTGAATCTAGTGAAATAGTTGTCTTGCTGAAAGAGTAATCTACCAATTGCCTTTCAATTTCAAGTTAGTTGTACCCATTTTGCAGTGGCGGATGCATAGTGACCAAAGATTTATATATGAAAATTTCTGAAAATTAGAATCTATTTGTGTTTTGAACCCATATTTACATTGAGTTTTGAATCTTTTGAATATATAAGATTAAATGTTAGATCCATCTCTAATCATTTGGATGTATTTGGGTTATATAAGTAGAGTGAGAAAATTAGTTGACAAACTGCAGAATGTGGTAAGATCTGAAAACCTCAAGCAACTTGTTGGTACTGGGTTCATATGAACCTAGTACTTTCGATGGGGAGTATAAATTTATGTGTAAAAATGATCAATAAAATCGCAATAGTTAATTATATGAACTCATAACCTTAAAAAAATATAGTAATTGTTCAATTTAGAGCATCTAAAGATGGAATCCCATAAGCTTAAATCCCTGTTCCGCCTTTGATTCAGGTTGGGTTGAGAATAGATACATCTGAGTTTTACATAACACCTCATCTGTATTTAAAAGTGATTTTTTAGTATTACAATGATGAACCTAGATAGAAGGGAATAAATGTAGAGGATTACTAAAGCTGACTTCAATTGATTTGGATTGAACCATAGTTGACTGAATGGAAGAGTGTATATAGTTTGCAAAGGAGGGTTGGGCAGGATTGCAAAGTAAATTGTATGGTATTATTAACTGATATTACTTGTTTCCAGGAGAAAGTTTCTGAAATAGCGATGAGATGGACCAAACTAGCAAGAACTGGAGCAATTGAGGCAAAGTTCATGAGTGTTGATGTGAGCACAATCATGTTTACTATGGAGAAAGGTCAAGACTCTATAGAGGTTTGCCTTACTTCCAAAATATGATGTTTTATTCTATAACTACTAGCTTTACCTATTGATCCTTGAAACAAAGAGTTGAATATCAGAACACTTGTATAAAGGTCGTTGTGTGTCACCACCTCCCACCTATCCTACACAGTCAATTGAGGTTGTTATTGCGAAGCAACAGCTAAGGTTCACAGGGTCTTACCGTCTAAGCTGTTGGTACTCCATAGTTTCACGGAGAATTTCATTTCGCTTGGTCCATGTCTGAGACAGCAAGGCAGTCGTTGCACCATTCAGGTCAAGGGCTCTGGTTTTGCTCTAAATTTTTAGCCTTCTAAATCCACCCTTTATCGCATGGTTTTACTTAGTTCAATTCTTCATCGATATGTTAGTTGGTATTTGATAGAATCACTAGTTGTGTATACTAGAATAATTGAGACTCTCTTACTCCATTTTGCAGTTGAAAGAGTTTTTGTTGGACCAACCAGAAGCATATGAGATTAAACTAGGGGACCAACTTTTTCGAAGACCAGGAGATCCTCCTTTTGAAGAAGTATTTGAGAAGATTCAGAGGGAGAAAAGCAAAGTCGATCATACCAGCTCAAAGAAGAATAGGCATAATGAGTTGTAATCACCAGAAAAGAAATCTTGACAACTAATTTTGTTCACTTATAACATGTATTATCAGGAGGGTAGATGTAAATGGCTGGCATCTTACATGTTCTTTTTTCGACACACACTTGACACTCTGCTTACAAGCTATGCATCCAAATAACCAGTTAATTCTTCTGATGTTCGATCATTTAACATCTTGTACTGGGAAATATCTTTGTCTGAGTAATGGCGCTTCTAAGGGAATGATTTTGTTTAAGTTTCTCCATGTCTTTCACCAATTATGATTTATGAATGGAGCTAAGGGACTATCAATAGTACCCTTGTAGAAGAGGACAATTGACATCCTCCATAATGTCCTAAAAACTGGATCTGTTAGATGGTTATATGACATTCCTAAACTGTGTGCTGCTCATCATAAATTATTTTAATTCAAACATAATATAAACCATCCCACAAACTAGATTGTGTATACATAGGGATGACCAGAGCAGGCACAATGCTCAAATCCATAATTCTGTAAGAAAAGATTATCGATAACGGAGGATATTGCAGTAGACCCTCTCAGCTTTTAAAAAATGCAAGTTGAGTGAAAGAACACAGGATCATTTCAGCTTATTGCTGAAGTCAGAGAGCTCGAGAACGCGAATTCTGGAAATGCCAGCAGCTTCCTCCCTCTCCTTTTGAGTATTGTAACCCCAGTCCCCTGCTTCAAGAAATCAGATCAGCAATCACTACAACATTGCAAATCTATAAGAAACAAAGTGAGTATGATAAGTCACCTAGATACAAGTTCCATCCATCCAACTCGGACTCTTTAATCACATTCTTTAAAGTAGCAAGCCGGTCTTCCACAAAGCTGAGCAATATTCAGAAAAAGTAGACACTTAATTTCACGCGGTAGAAGCCAAATGGCTATTCAAAAGAAGTTTGAGTAGTTCTTATGCTATGAAATCTTACTGTAGTTTCAGACCCTGGTGTTCTGGCATTTCCTGAAGTTGCTTAAGCACTTTTACTTTAGGTCTGATTAAAAAGAAATTTCATGTAAGCATGAATATGTGCTTGAATAAGTAAACACTAATTGACCATGTCTTTTTTTTTTTTTTTGATGACAAGGAAAACCCGCAGCCGCTACCCTTTGGGTGCGCACAGGGTAAAACCCTCGCTCCTATGCAATAGCTCGCAAACCACATAGGAGAGGTAACCCGCACTAGGCAAGCACGGTGCGACGAGTTCAACCCAGAAGGCAAACTCCTTGCTTTCGCTGGCAAGGGGTTTCGAACATGACACCTCCAACATGAAAGTCCCAAGGCCAAACAACTGGGCCACACCGAAGGGTAGACCATGTCTCTTGATATTGCAGTTAGCTTAATCCAACTTCGCGTGAAGTAAACTTACCCTGTGCCGAGACCAAAGATCCTTTCAGCTGGAATAGTTATCCCAGCAATCCCTTTAAGTAATGCATCTGCAAAGCGGCTCTACAAATGGCAGTGGAGTACAAATATTAGATTCAACGGCTTATCTCAAGGCTCTTAAGAATACAATTCCACTTTCATCAAAAACAACCTAACGATTTAAAATATAAAATATCACTTGTATGCGTGGTGAATATTTCAGGATAAATTAGTTCGAAAGATTTTATCTTTAGGTGAATGTGCACATTCTAACAAACCTGCTTCGTAGTGACTATATAAAGCTTTGAACTTGCAAATTTCAGTGCATCAGGTACTCCAGGATAAAACCTGTATAGAAAGCATAAACTTTTTAGTATTTTTCCAATACAGTATATTCTTTGACGTGATTGAGTACTACCTTTAAACAACGGTGAATTTATTGTGCAATTTATGGAGCACGTGAGCTCATAGTCTTTCCACAAAATTATTGTCTTGAATTGATCTAATATTACCTGCTGGCACCCATGCTATTAAAGAGATTAATGATGTACTTGGTTTTACCTAGAAGAACAAGGATCAATTCCCACTTAATGCATTTTTTTTCTCTTTTCTTTAGTATGCACTCAAGTTCTTGAAATCTTAGATCCGCCTCTGACCGTAAAAAATAAGTGATTCTAGAGAATGACAATAAGATGAGCACCGACCAACTAATAGGTTGTAGTACTACTCGGAGTCTTAAAAGCTTATCAAGCTAGGAAACTGACAAGCAGATAGATTTAGTTTGTTTAGGAGTACATCATTCAATATAGGTAGTCTATAGTGTTCGTTTCTCTGTTTTTATTTAAGTTGGTTCAGTGATTATACATAAGCCAGAGATTAGAGCTAGTCAGGACCCTCAAGTGGTTGATTCGATCACACAGGCATAATCAACAGCTACACTTACCTGTTTGCACCTATCCAAGTAGCCAAATCATTGTCCATCCATTCATCTCTAACCTTACCGAAAAGATCTATAAGAAAATCTTTGTCTTCATTCCATTCTGCCATTATAATGGGTTTAATCTTTGCCCAGTTCTCAAGTATTCCCTCAACTGTTAGTCCCTCTGCAACCTATCACATTAAGAAAGATATCACCTCGACGAACTTTATGATACATCAGCTAGAATGAATAGATTTGTGTCATCCTATCCAAGACACTTGTATTTTTTTTGTGTACCCACCGAAGACTTGCGAATAGAAGGGATTCTCGACTCCAAGAGCAACCTCACAAGTAAGAGATTTTCATATCCAGTTTCCACTACAGGTCTAACCTGCAGAAAGTTTGAAGGTTGATCACTTTCTGCAACAACAACAACAACATACCCCGCATATTCCCACAAGTGGGGTCTAGGTAGGGTGAGTGTACACGGACCTTTCCCTACCTTTGGGTGGAGAAGCTGCTTCCAATAGATCCTTGGCTCAAGGAAAATCATTTTTTTTCAGAAAAATAGTTCGAAAGAAATGCAAGAGTAAAAGTTGTGATGATTAGCACAATTGGCACCCGTATATGGATCTCAAATATCATCGTTATTAAAACAGAAAATAGTTCACTCGCTGACAAAAGATTTACTCTGACAAGAAGGAGATGATTACGGACAACATTCACTTATTAGAATAGTATCTGTGCAATTATTACCAAATGCTATTCAAAACACTTCTGCTCAAGTAATTAAGGGATGAGAAATCAGTTCATCCCTTAATATGAAAATCAGTATTTCCCATATTGCAAAAATAGGAAAATCTGAGATTAATCGGTGTAGCAGTTTAGTAATTGTAACTCCACTCTGAACAACTTTGACGGAAGATTCAACAACAACAACAACATACTCAGTGTAGTCCCACAAAGTGACGGAAGATTCAAATATTTCCTTATTTCTCTTCCTTCTACTTCCTTTCCCTCTCCTTATTCACAAGGTACCCCACCCAAAAGATAAATAGATCAGAGGAAAACCTGTTGCTGAGAGTCAAAAGCATTGAAGTTTCAGAGCACCATCAGCATTTCAAGAATGACTCACTTATGAGTTTGAAATGCATACTTCGCCTGGTTTTTGCAATTTCATATAACCCAGAGGTCCACTAACTACATCACTGATTTCAACAGTTCACAGGATTATACACACACGACACACCAAGACTACTAACCTCAGGGGCGGATCTAGAAGCCAACATATTGGTTCAACATAGGTTTAGTTCAAACTCAATATTTATATTAAGAAATTCACTAAATAAGTTCAAAAAAACCCAGTTACTAATACATAATACCATCCTAGAATTTAGAACCCATAAAGTTCAAATCTCGGCTCCACCTCTGACTAGCCTAGTTCAACCCCAGATGAATATGCTAAGAACATTTAATAAATCACTTACGGCCATGACGTTGAACTCAATGTGCGCATTCCAACACCCTTTATAGTAGTGACTCATCTCATGAGAAAAGACTTTGTTTTCTTTCAAAGAAGCATGCTTAACACAACCTATTACATATATAAGCATTCAACACATATGTAAACTAAATCAGGGGCAAAAGCATGTCCAAATCCACCACTACCACAAATGTATCTCCTTCACATGAACAACTTTTCTTTCACTATTTCACCTGTAATTTTACTTTCTAAGGAAATGAACAAAGAAAGAATAATACTTTGACAAGCTAAGACAAAAAGATTAAAAAAAAAAAAAAAAAAGAACTTTACCACATGCATCTGATCTACAATCCAATCTTCCAAAGATGAGTCCACTCCATTGAAAAGACTAGGCCATCTCACTTTAGCAGCCTGCAAAACCAACATTTTTTTTCAAAAAAACAAAATTGAATATTGGGAAGCAAAAAGGGGCAAGTAAAGTGATGACCTTAACAGCAGAAAGAGAGCTTTCTCCACAGCTATCGCAGAGAACTCCATCAAAATCCAAGGCATACAAATCCCCCATTTTTGTGCCAGTTATTGGCTCTGAGGTTGTTAAATCTAAGCCTGTGTGATGGAGGGTCTCTTCAATACCCGCCAATCAAATTTGATCAAATACATTTTGACTCAAACTGACAGCTGATTTCTTGTAAGATCATCGTGGGCCTTATTGCCCTTGATCCGACCCGAATGACATGGCTCACCCGAATTTGGAATTAGGATGTATTGGGTTAATTAATCTGAATTCATGCCGAGTAAAGTTTTATATCAAGTTATTCTCTATTAATCATTGACAACTTTAGGGCTGCATCTTGGTCTTTTTTTTTTATTTATAGTGATTTTTTACTTCTAAAAATACTGGCATTAATACTATTTGAAATGACGGTAACAAGAAAATAAAGTTAACGACTACGATAGTTAAAATGATATTTTTTGAATACTTGTTTGAAAGTTTGAGAGTAAAGATAGAGATACAAGTTGTATAGATTCGTCTGGGCGAGAGATGAGAAAGTTCATGATCTAAATCAAGTGAAGTGCATCAAGGACAAGAATGACAATTTTTTGATAAAAGAGACACACATTAGAAAAGATAGATAGATATTTTTCATAAACACTTAAATGAAGAGGGGGATAGGGATATTGCATTAAGGAGTTAGAGCACTTTGAGAATCATAGAAAATTTGAATTTTGTAGATGAAAAAAAAAATGCAGACGGTGAGGAGGCGATCCATAAGATAAGGAGGGGCAAAGTCATTGAGCCACACGAGATTGTAGTGAAATTTTGAGAAAATATAGGCAAAATAGGTATGAAGTGGTTGACTATATTGTTTGATATAATTCTTAGGACGACTAGAATGTCAGAAGAATGGAAATGAAGTACAATAATTTTGTTGTATAAGAACAAGAGAAATATTCAAAATTGCAATAACGATGAGAGTATCAAGCTACTAAAATACTCTATGAAAGTTTAGGAGAAAATGATAGAGATAGGGTTGAGGAGGGGTGTGATCATCTTTGAGAATCAAATTTGAATTTATGTTGAGGTGATTAAACTACAAAAGTAATTCACCTTGTAAAAAGACTGTTGAAGTAATGCAGTGATAGTATAAGAAATTTATAGTGTTTATTGACCTAGAATAACATATAATAAAGTTTCTAGGGAGGTCCAATGGAGATATTTGGAATTTAGAGATGTTCATGTGACTTACATTCACACAATTCAGGACATAATATATATATATATATATATATATGATGGCATCAAATTCCATGTAAGAATAATGGGAGAAACTCATAAGCCTTTTCGATCGAAATAAGATTGCACTAAGGTTCAACCTTAGCCCACTTTTATTTACCTTAGTATTGGATGAATAGACATTGCGCATCTAATGAGAGATGTCATGGTGTTTTTTATTCATAGATGACATAATATTGATTGACGAGATGCACTAAAAAGTTAGCGATAAACTCAAAGTTTAGAGGCAGACCCCAAAGTTTAAAGATTTTAGGTTAAGCAGGACAAAGATTGAGTACTTGAATTGCAAGTTCCCATAGCGCAATGAGACAGAGCTGGAAGTGAAAATCGATATACAAGCTATTATCAAGTAGTTTGGGTCCATAATACACGGTAATGGGGAGATTGAGAAGGATAATATGCATCGTATTGAAGCAGGGTGGATGAAATAGAGACTCACTTATGAGGTTATATATGATTAACGTAGTATCACCAAGGCTTAAGGGCGAGTTCGACTTAGTGATAGTTAGATGTACCTTGTTATATAGGATAAGGTGTTGACTTGTCAAGAATGCATGTGTTCCGAAGATAAAGCTGATAACAGAGATGAGAATGCGCATATGGATTTGTAGACATACTAAAAGATATATATA
>NW_006239399.1:239405-249824 GCF_000226075.1 Solanum tuberosum
TATATATATATATATATATATAAGTTGTATGGGATAAGGTGAGAGTGACCTACCTAGAGGACAATATGAGGAAAGCAAGCCTAAATTAATTCAGGCATATAAAGAAATGTGTGTAGATGCATCAAAAAGGAGGTGTAAGAGGTTGACATTAGTTAGATGAGGCATTTTGATACTTTTTGATGAAAGATACTATTCAGAAGAAAAATAGGGATCCAAAATTCATTGAGAAAAGAAAGTAAATCAATTATATTCACCAGGCAAAAGAAAAGTACAATTCGAAGAACGTTAAAATTATTTGTATAAGATAAAAATTATCAAGACGTATGATCATATCTAATCTAAAACTTGGAGGGTACTGAAAATTACCTAAGAAAAAATTAGACAATACACGTGGCCAAGCTATACAATGATGTGTGAGAGGTTATGAAGATAGTGATGGTACCCTGAAGACTAATGATACAATTCATTCGGTGAGAATAATATAGATCGACCCGCGACTTTGAAATTTTACCAATCCGGGTTGGTCTATTTTTTTTTTATAAAAAGAAATAATATATTTTTAAAATTTAAATTTTAAAATATTAACATAAATATCGACAAAACAATATTATATGATATTACTATTTGTTAACCAAGTTTCAAATGCATGAATAAAATAATTTTAATAATACTTATTACGTTTGACTTCAAGTAAAGATTTGGTTGGATGACTTCAATATGAAATCATTGTCATTTTATGTAAATATCTTGGGTATAACTATACAATAACATCAACATATTAATTGTGATCTACGGATGGTAGAGTATATACAAACCTTACCACTACCTCGTGGAGGTAGAGAAACTGTTTTTCTTAAGACTTCGACTCAAGTGCATAATACCAAAATAAAACAAAAGAAGAAAAGAATGAAGAATCGTACAGAAAAAATATTTTTTTATATTTGAGTGTTTTAACTTCATAATATTTATATGCATGGTTTCTGACTTTTAAGTTTGGACTTCTCTTATTATTTGCAGTATTCTATATTTTTTTAATTTAATATTTTAAAACTAAAATTAGAAATTAAAAAATTACATATAAAATATTATAAGTTGCATTTTTATCACATTACTATAATAATTAATATTATTTTAAAAAATTATCGATAATAATAATATCATACCTAGTGTAGTTCCACTCGATTAGATTTGGAGAAGCTTGTGTATATGCATACTTTATGTAACACCTCGCTATTAGAAAGAGTTAAATTTAGAAAAAACTAATTTGGAAAGAGCCAAATTGAGAATTTGGCAAGTTATGCCTAAGTTGTGAGTTTTGGGTAAACTTTGAACGACCATAACTTCCAGTACATGATGAGTTAGGTGGCCCATAAGATATCAAATGAAAGGTCTTTGAATCTTCTTTCCAACGCCACCGAGTTTGCTAGATTTCGAGTTCGAATGAAGGATATATGCCCGTTTGAAGTCAACATGTCCAGTCAAGAAAATTTACCTGAATTAATGAGGGGTACTTTGGTCTTTTTCTTACCCCATCAGCTTTAAACGTTTTTAGTAAGGTTTTAGGGGTCTAAACTGATCTGGGTAAGTTTTCATAATCATAAATACGCTTAGGGTTTTAAAAGAGGGTTCAAGAAGAGAAAAGAGGAGAAAAGGAAGAACGATCAATATTTCTTGCGAATCGAGGATTTGTTTCGCCAAATTGAGGTATGTAAGTTTTCATAGTGTTGGGTTTGTTCACCCACACGCCAGTCATGTAAATTCATCCGTAATTTCGTTCTTGAGGTTGAATGATTTGAATTCTTGATGGGTGTTCTTGAGGTTTTGTTCTTCATGCTTTGTTTAAGGAGTTTGATGAAATTTGAGGTGAGTAGATTCTTATGTACTTGTATTGGGTAATTGAATCTAAGGAAATTTTGAGGAAACCAATCGATTCTAGGCGAGTTAGGATCAAAAAACGAGAAGAAAAATTCGTTGGGATATTCTGGGCAAGGGCTGGCGCATCGCGCCAGAACTGCGCCTCTAAAGTTCAAGGGTTGGCGCACTACTAAAAAAACTGTAAAAAGAGACTTAAAAAAGAGACCTCATGAGGTCTCTACCTCAACGGTAGGTCGCTATAATGTAGGTGGCTTTTTTGTAGAGACCTCATGAGGTCGCCAAACGGAGACCTCACGAGGTCACCACTAAATTTTCCGATATTTTTTAAAAAGAGACCTCATTAGGTTGCAATTTCATAATTTACATTTGTTTTATTTTTAATAAAAGTGCCCTCATGAGGTCACTATTATATTATTTATTTTTATTTTATATTTAAAAAAAGAGACCTCACGAGGCCGCTTTATCTCATTGCCTAAAAAATAAAATTGCCAAAAAGAGACCTCATGAAGTCTCTTTACTGTATAAAAATAAACTGCAAAAAAGAGACCTCATGAGGTCTCTCTACTGCATTTCTAAAAAATAAAATGCAGAAAAGAGACCTCATAAGGTCTCTTTTATGAAATTTCTGGAAAATAAAATGCAAAAAAGAGACCTCATAAGGTCTCTTTTTCTGTAAAAAATTGGCAACTTGTAACTATTTTTGCAGCTGCTCATCACCTGTCATATTAATTCAATATCTTTCTAATTAGCTAAATCAAGCTCAAAGAGCTTCCAACAATCAACTGATACAATACATTTACTGAATATTCACTTATCAACTCAATATGCAACTCACCTTCAACGTAATTTGAAATTGAACAAAAAATCATAAAATCCATAAGTTATATAATAGGATTTCAATGTTATCATGCATTCACAAAACAAATAAGTCCCATAAAAAAAGTCATAAAGTAAAGAACTTAGATTATCTATTACGACTCTAAAACTTCACTAATGCGGTAGTGTGTTTGCCACATGATCCTCATCTTCTTCATCACTACTAGACTCATTTGTCATATTTCTTTGTTGACCATACATTGGACATCGAGTAGGTTGAGACTGAGAGGGTCTAGGAGGGAAAGTGACATCATTGGAACAAGGGGGAATCCCTCCTGAAGCAAGTAATGCATCCAATTGAGCCTTAAAACCCTCATACTCTATGTCCCTCCGCCTTTCCCTAACTCGCGAGTCTTCGACTTGGCTAGATAGCTCATCTATCTTTTGCTCCATAGCCAAATTTTTCTTCATCGATTCATCATCATAGGAACTACTTGGGCCTTCAAACTTAGAATGATATTCACGAAGGGTCTGTTGCGGTATGCCATAGGCATACCCATATCTACTCGGCCCACCAATCAAGTCTAGCCAAACTCTCTCAACCTGTTCTTGGGTAAGTGGCATACCTCGATTTTCTTCTGGTTGAGTTTGTCGTAAATCCTCTAAAACTTGAAGATATCGATTCTAAATTGAATGGTGTTATTATTAGATAATTTTCTTCTGATTGAGTTTGTCATAAATCCTCCAAAGCTTGAAGATATCGATTCTAAATTGAATGGTGTTATTATTAGAATATAAATTTAGAAAATAAGTAACTATTAGTTTAAATTAGAGGCTTACATAAGTCAATTCAGCTCGCGGCTCAACCCACACGTCTGGATCTTTAAGATTTTTCTTCTTTCTTATGTGTGTTGCCTGGAATGCCTCAGCCTGAGTTACCGATCCATCTACATAAAGATCACAAAAAAATTGAATTTGTTAAACACTAAATTATGTAATAATTTATTGAAAATCAAATTGTAACAATCCTAGTAGGGGCTGCTTAACGAGGCCTTGTGCAAATGAATAAATATATCTTTGGTGACTACAAAAGCATACTTCTCTCACCAGTTTGTCCCAAATAATGTCCACTTCCCTAAATAAATCTAAATAGAATACATCATTAAAAAATAGTTGTAAGGCGGCACTATTACAGAAGGGTCAAGGACCTTTCTGGGCACAATGGTTTCTTAACTTTCCTCTCCTCATTACTGCACAATAGTTTATATCTATAGACTACAGTATATATATAACTTTCCTCTTCTCATTACTACAACCAATAAAATAATAGGTAGATCCATATGTCATCTTAGTTTCTCATAAACAAAGAACAAGTCATCTTAATTGTCAATTATCAGCAAAAACATCTAATCAACACATTTTCAGTTTAAAAACAACTAAAATACATACAACGACATAAATCAAAATGATATTAGTTCTAAGTTTGCATCAGAATTCACAACATGATTATTTTAGATTGAGATATAAGGTATAATAATCTCAAAATACAATACAAATCTTCATAATAGATTTTATTTCTTTATTCTTAGATATTACTACCCATGTATCTTCAGGCCTTAGCCCCGCTCGATCAAAATTATTCCTATTATACATCAAACTACAATCCATCAACACACAAAATTTGAATTTTTTAAACACGAAATTAAGTCATCTTTCCAGTTAGTAGTATTAAAGGGATTCTTGCATTTGAGGCAGCAGCTTCAGCTAGCATGATGATGATGATGATGCAGCCAATAGGCACTATTAAGGGTCAATGACATTTCTCGGTACAATGGTTTCTTAATTTTTCTCTCCTCATTATTGCACGATGGTTTATATCTATAGACTATAGTGTATATATATATAACTTTTCTCTCCTCAGTTAAAAAACAACCAAAATACATACAGAGACATGAACCAAAATGATATTAGTTCAAAATTTAAATCAGAATTCAACACATGATTATTAGGAGTTATTTAGAGTGAGATATAAGGTATAATAATCTCAAAATATAATAGAAAATCTTCATAACCGATTTTTCTTTATTCTTAGATATTACTACCCATGTATCTTCTTCTAAATTATATGATACAAAACTTGCTAGCATTCATGTTAATCATCTTGAAAAGTCAAAACAGGACATTAAGATAGAACAAGAGTAAAACCCAAAGTTAATTATATGTTCATGAAGTGAAAAGAGAATCACAAATTCTACTTAATGCTTGCAGTAAATTTGAAAGAGATAGTCCGCATTGATGGATGCTTGCAATAAATAAACAATATAGTTACAACTTGGTTTAAAGATTGAATGATTCACCTTTATTTGCAGAGAAAGAAATCGACACTGAGAATTTGAATCAACGACGAAAGCTTTAGCTTCAAACTGAGTGAGTTTCGAAGGTGAAAACTAAAACTTCAAACTGACGAGAGGCTTGACGACAACCGGAGGCTACACATCTGTAAAGCTATGGGGAAGAGACAAGTTAGGGTTTTTTTTGTAGCTTTTAGGTGAAAAGTGGGAAATGAGATGAACTAAATTAAAAATGCCTCTTATTTCAATTTAATAAAAATAAGAGACCTCATGAGGTCTCTTATTTTAAAATTTTATTTAACAAATTTGACTAATAAAGTGAGACCTCACGAGGTATCTACACCTAAATTAATTTTTTTATTTTAACAAATAGCGACCTCGTGAGGTCGCATATTTTATACAAAGACATACTATAAAATAAAAAAATTAAAATAAGTCACTTATATTATTAATTAGGCAGATTTTTTTATAAAATTGACCTCATGAGGTCTCTCCTATTAATTTTTTTAAAAAAAAAGTTATTGATGGATATAGCGACCTCATGAGGTCTCTTTTTAGCGACCTATTGTTGAGGTCTCTTTTTTTAGGTCTCCTTTTGCAATTTTTTTAGTAGTGGCGCCCCACGCCACTCAATGCGCCAGGGTCGCCTGCCCCGTCCTATTTTCAGTTGTTTGCTCTGTCTGAGTTCTTTTAAAGTGTACCTTTACTCCTTTCTGATTCTAACTACTCTAAACTACATCTAAACATCGAGAGATCCTTCACAACATGAATCATAACCCTTGAATTCATAATTCATAATTTAAATTCAAAGTAAAGTTAAGAGTAAAGTCTTGAAAGTTCTTTCGAGTAATTTTGAGAAGTCTTTTACAATCTTTTAAAATTTGTTTTAAGACTTGAGTACTTGAGTATGAGGATAAGGAGAGTTGAGTTTCATTTTTCAAAATGAATATATGGGAAGTAAGTATTCCTAAAGAGTAAATGTTTTTACATTTAAAATGAGGGGAAACATCGATTTCCAAATGAGTTTATGAGGAGTTTTGAGTACTATCTCTTTTAAGAGAAACCCTTTGAGTAATAATCTCAAAGTTTGAGGATGGGAAAATATTTTTAAACATATGAGCTGAGTTATATTTTGGGAGTAATATTGAGAACCGATATGGGAACGAATTCAAATAACTCAAAGTCCTCATAAACCATTTAGTACTACAACAAATTTGATTATCAGGGACAAATAATTTCGTCATTTATAAATTATATTTCGTCACTAATAGTCTTGTGTGACGAAAAGTAATTCGTCAATCAGTCGTCACTAAATGTGTGTCACTAAAAGTATACAAAGACGATTTAGTGCTTCGTCACTAAAAGTATTATATCAACTACAAAAAGAAGAATCGTCCCCAAATGCATAAATATTTGTGACAAATTTATTTGTCGTAAAATGTATAATCTTTTTGTAGTTAATAGTATGTTTTGTCACTAAAAAGTTTATTATTACCGACAAAATTTTATCGTCGCTGATTATTTTAGTTCAATTAGTGACGACATCAATTGTCTCTGAAGTTATATATATTTTGTAGTTGAATAAAATGTAATTTCGTCACTAATGACTATTTTTTTTATACAAAAAAAATATTTGTCATTAAATGTATTAATTAAGGACAAATTTATTATCATAAAAAGGTTGATAATTTTGTTGTTAAATCTATCATTTTATCGCTAAAAGTATTGCTTTTAATGACAACATGTATTATCACTATAAATTATCATGATTAGTGACAATTACAATTGTCACGAAATAAAAAATTAATTTGTATCAAATTAAAAGGGCTACTAGGACAATATATGTTTTTGTCACTAAATATAATCAACTTGTCATGAACTAATTTATGAAGAAATACTTTGTCACTAATTACTAACAGTTGATGAAATTTAATTACTTTATATTGATATTATTATTAAATTAGAGTTGCATAAATTAAAAATAAAATAATAAAACATGCTAGATAATAATAAAATTAACCCATGATCATATAATTAAAAACAACTAAAATTATACTAAGATAATATCTCATTACAAACTCCTTAACTAAAAGAAAAAATATGTCCAATAACAAAAACAAATGAAACTGAAATATACTAAATATAACATCTAAACTAAGACATATAAGTAAAAGTTCCTTCCAAAGTGTCAATAATGTGATGACGCATAGCTTGCCATCAATCTTTATTCAATTCTCATCTTTTATACCTGCGAAAAGAAGAACAAAAATAAAATTAAAATTTAATTTGAAGTGTTCATACTAGGGCCAACACTAAAATCTGTTTTATAAAACTTATTGAAAAGATTATCCTTCGTATTACAATTCCATTTAAATTTCATTATTTCATATATATATATTAGTAATCTCCAATTTACAGTGAAAAAAATTATCATTACAAGTTTAACAAGTGAAAGTTTATGGAGTATATCATCACACACTACTCTACATAGCAACATAAACTCCATCAATATATTCATGAAAACTACTAACTATTAAAATATAATGTAATCTATGTAGGAATTCTCACATTAGAATCAAACATTTGAATTAACATCAAAGCATCAAAAATGTCTAACTATAAATATCAACAATTTAACTTAAAATTCAAACTAACAAAAGAAGCAAAAACATATGAATGATACTAAAGGAGAAAATATAGAATTGGACCTCAATGCAACTCAAATTTTATATCTGAACTTGAGCGGATAAGAAAAGCTTCAAATAGAGCTTTGTACAAGAAGCTATAATTGAGTAATCTGATAGCAAAACAAGGACACCGTGGTGAACTTTACCGGAGCTTGAATGAAGACCTTAAATCTGAACTTTTGTGAAGATTAATTCATGAAAAGAATATCATAATTTGAAACCACGAACTTGAAATCGCGAAAACAAACTTCAAGTTCCACCACAAAGCACAAGTGGTTTTTTTTGGGTACGTGAGTATTGTGTGTGTTGTTCATCATGTATGATTTTATTTTGGTGTGTTGCTGTGTGTCAGGGTATATAATTGCAAGTGGTTATCTTGTTTTTGTTTGTGAGTGGAGTTTGAGGGTTAAATGGATATGCAGGTGTTGTCGTGTGTATGTAGTGGGTGTGTTAGATGTGAGGTGAGAGTGGGAGTGTTGTGGGGGTAAAGGGGAGTGAATTTAGGATTAGTGGGTACTTTTTTTAAAAATAATAATCAATTATACATAATATATATATAAAGTTACATAGTTAATTTAAAATATACTTAAGAAACGCTAGCTTATTGATAAAACTCTAAATTAAAAAAACACATATTGTTTGTAAAAATAATAATCTTTTGAAGAAAGTGAAGAAACGAAGAACTTAACCTAAAACGTGACTCTATTTTGTACTTTTCAAATATTTCAAAATAAATTTACTAAAATAAGATGAAATCGTAATATCAATTTATGATATAAAAAAATATTTAAGTGATAAAAATGGTGTAAAACATCAAATTCAGTAAAAAAAAGAAAATCACGTGTCTACATGGGTCATTTATATTTAGATGTAATTCCTAACTTTGAATTCAATCTGAAAATAGTGTGTATGTGTTTGCTTCAGGCATACATAAATTTTAATCACTATAATTAAAAGTGTCAATGGTACGGTTCGAAATTATTGTATAAACTAGTAAACTTGTTCGCGCTTCGCGCGATTATAAAAGTAATTAGTAAATTTTCTTAAGGATATTTTATGAATTTAGAAAATAAAGTATATAAAATTTTCATATGTACACATATAAATTTGATTTTGTAAATTAAATCGACTACTTATACAATTATTTCCGATTATAGAATGACATTTCTTTTATAGGAAAAATTGCAATATTGTATATGATGACCATTTACGGTCTATTATAGATAAATAATTAAATATTACTAATAAAAAACTGGAAAAAATAATCAATGTAACGCCTTTAATTTTTCACAACTTTAACGTAGGCACATTTATTATATACTTAAGAGAGTTGAAGAAGTGAGTTTTGAATTTTATAATATTATAGCACATACATGAAAACAATTAAGAAAAATATCAATAAAAAAATGAAAAAAATTATAAATAAATTTCTTGAATTATAAGAGGTATCATATCATTTTTATTTGAGATCATATAAAAATTCATAATGAAAAAATTATGATAAGGTGTCAAAATTTATAAGTAAAATATTATTTGAGGGATAGAAACTTGAAAAAACATATGAGTAGTGGAGAATATTAAGAGTAGGAGTGATGAAAATGTGAGTTAAAGCCACAAAATTAATGATTATTATTATAATAGAAGTTACTATTTTAAAAAGGTGATATGAGTTATGATGATGATTTTTAATTAAAATAATTATAATACAAAATAGATATTATTATTATTATTATTATTATTATTATTATTATTATTATTATTATTATTATTATTATTATTATTATTATTATTATTATTATTATTATTAGTGGCATTTTACTTCTCTATATTTTTAGCTTTATAATATTTATAGATTTCATGCATTTAATTGAAAAACAATAATAGGAAAGAAAAAAGCATATCACTTGTTTGTTAGATTCATATCCAGTGTATTTATGTGGAATAAAAATAAAGAAGATAAAATTCAAACAATTATCACACATAAAATTAGTAATCATTTTTTCATAAATTTACAATTCAAAATATGTGAAAATCTAAAGTACTACAACTCATGGGAGAGATATTTACCTCTCAATTAACAAATTAAAAGAAAAAATATAAAATTATGGAGATTTAGAGTAACACAGAGACAATAAAATTATTATTACCAAATGACAATTTAGAAATAAAAATATTATTCTTATAGTTAAGTATTCAATTTTATAAAAAGTTCTAAATTATTATATTTTTCATTTCCTTGCTCTCAATCTTAAATTAATTGTTTCACCATTTCATTTTCTTCGCCCCACCCCATGATGAAACAATATTATTCTTACAGTTGTTAATTGTAATTAAGTTCAGAATTTAATTTTATCATAAAATTTCACTTTTCTTTCATCCTCCCCCTTCCCTTCTCCAAATACTACAAAATACATAATTATTTAAAAAAAAAAAAACTTAGAACAATAAAATAAGAGTATAATTGAATACGTCATATGTTTATCACTTAGCAAAACTTATGATCAATTGAGTATAACTTCTATAGTCAAACATACTAAGAAAAGGAAAAATAAATATAAAAGAGAGTTTGAGAAAAATTGCTTACAATTTCTTATCTTTTAACCCATCTGATAAATTTTCATTTTTCTATCTCCCCCTCCTCCTCCATTCTCCAAATACTGCAAGATAAAGAAATTCTTTTAAACAAATTA
>NW_006239399.1:250131-268177 GCF_000226075.1 Solanum tuberosum
TTGTGCCTTTCTTTTAGCTGAATCATCTCAAATCACCTTCACCACAAATTTGAGAGCTTTACACACATATATATACTATATAGGTTTGATCATTTCTTTGTAAGAAAAAAATACAATTCTCCTATTTATAAGATTACAATAGGGAATACCAAATGAAATCATGAACATGACTATTAATAAAATTTAGGAGTTATGATCATGAAAAGTCATGAGAATAATGAAAATAAAGACAATTAAAAATTATATTAAAGAATATAAATAAATGAAAGGAATAGTAATTGCCACATTCATATTTGTAAAATAATAATAAATAATAAATAAATAAATAAAATGTAAAAAATGAGCTGCACCAATTGGGTAATTAATGTGATGTTAGTGGGCTGAGTTTTAAACGGTTTGAGCTGCACCAATTGGGTAATTAATGTGATGTTAGTGGGCTGAGTTTTAAACGGTTTGAGCTGCACCAATTGGGTAATTAATGTGATGTTAGTGGGCTGAGTTTTAAACGGTTTGAGCTGCACCAATTGGGTAATTAATGTGATGTTAGTGGGCTGAGTTTTAAACGGTTTGAGCTGCACCAATTGGGTAATTAATGTGATGTTAGTGGGCTGAGTTGTAAACTGTTTGGGCTGCACGTTTTGGACTGCAGCAGAGTTAGTAATTAGTCCTATTTAGTGTGATATTTTTACTCATTTATGTATTTATTTTGAGGTAAAAAATCAGAAATAATTCAGAAAAAGATAAAAATAGATAATTGCAAATGCTGGCCATTGGAGGGTGCCACATCATCGGATCTAAATTCAGCTTTATATATATATATAGATTTACATCATAGCAATTTTTCGATTATTTAATTGATATACCCAAAATTAGACTTTTCAAAACCTTCTCACCACGTCAATTTTTTTTTGTAATAATATGATTCAATTAATTAGTTAATGTGTCTATCTTTGTTATAAATGTTCCTACATAAATAAAATATTTACCTATAATAAATTAAGTAATTTATTTTTATAATAAAATAATTAATCTTAAGAAAAAGGGTCAAAAAGAAGAAGAAAAAAATACAAATAAAGCGATAAAAAGGTGTCACATCTCCTTGTCTATATTTCTTCTTTATATTATATAAATATATTATGTATACATATAATTTTTTGCCTTGTTTGTTCAATTTATCCCCTTTACATCTTTTATTTTTAACTTTGTCCCTTTAATGTCTCATAATTCTTCATTTCTTTTAAGAAATGTCAAATCCTTTTTTTCCTTCATTAACTATCTAATAATAGATAAGTTACCAAAAAATAAATAAAAAATCAAGTCTCAACATAAATTGTAAAAGAAGAAATTTAAGAATACACTTCGACTAATGAATACAATTTCCAACTGAAATTGTATACAAATTTGTTAAGTGAATATGGATCAATGGTATGAAGATGAATATGAACCAATGTATACATATTGCAGTTACAGTACACAAACTATATTACATGATTTTATTTTTGTATGCATGTATCATATTAATCTCTTTATCCATACATTATATAGTTACCACTATAATTACTGTTAATATTTTTATGTATATAAACAAAATATAGTTTATGTATACATACAAAAATTGATGTATACATCTACTAAATTTATACGTCAATTTTATGGAAAAAAAATTGTATACATATAGTATATTAAATTTTCATGTATTTATTATGTAATTGCAATTATAATTGTTGTTAATATTCTTATGTATACAAACAAATATAATTTATGTATACGGATTGCAGTTTCTAATAAAAATGGCTGCTTTTATTATTATTATTATTTGACTATTTATCGTCAATTGTCTGGTAATTAGTAGTCGTTAATTTTTTCATTAATATATTTTCATGCCTTAAAAGTAGTCACAATTTTTTTAACGAGTTAATTAGGAGAAAAATATTATTTTTTTCTTCCTTAAAAGTGGGTGTACCATTTCTTAATGAGTTAACTATAGGAATTTATTTTTTTCATTCCTTAAAAATAGGGAACACTAAATAATTACAATAAATGCCTCAATTAATAATTTCGCTTAACTGATACTAAATCGGTATATATATATATTATTGTGCTATCATTAAGGCTGATAATTACGTTTAACTGATATATATATATATATGTGTGTGTGTGTGTGTGTGTTGTTTAAGGTTTCTTGTTCACACCCTACTAATTAGTCAATGATACTATAAGAGTATCATTAAGGTTAAGGTTTCTTATTTAGAAATTACTCATTAGTCAATGATATTGTAAGAGTGTGTATATATATATATATATATACTAGGTAATATATATAAGTCTATACATTTGTACAAAGTAAGTGTATAAGATCTCTTGTGAAAAAAAAACAATATGGGTGTAGTTTAAAAATATGGGCTCTATAGATAGAGTTATTAATTAGACTGTATATTTTTTAAATTATTTTAAAATATATTAAGTACGATTCTGTCAATTTATTTATTTATTTTTATAAATTTTAAAAATTATTCAGTACAATTATAAATTTATATAAAATTAAACTTTCTATTTTTTAAAAAGAAATCTAATAATCAGTTCAATTCGATCACTAAATCAGTTTTGTTAAAAAAATCAATACCCATAATTGTAGTACTTCATTATAATATATTTGAAATCCTAGTTCGTTAATTTGTTTCATTTGCCCTTTCATTTTTTTAGTTCATTTCAATTTTCACACACTGATGGAAAAAGTTAATATAAATTCATGAAATATTTCGTACCTTTGCAAAGTCAAAGTTTGTAAGTCAATGTTATCTCTGTATAGTTGCTCTACGTACGTGTAATCACTATTAAATATATATACGTATTTTTAGACAGAAGAAAATAAATCGGCTTAGTTTATGCAGTTTACCAATCACAAAATCAATAGATACGCACAAAAATGAGTACCAAGACTTGAGTAATTATTTTTTCTATGGTCTTTATCGATGAAAGTGTATCAAATAAAGTGATCCAGTGGTAGATTAGTACCCACTCAGGGTACTTATAACATGGATTGTATTTTTCAAATGATGCATTTTATAATTGCGTAATTGAAGAAAAATTATGAATTTAATTTTGTCATTTTTACAAAATTGACTGAATTCGTTGGTTTGATTTTTTCCCTTGCCAATTAACGAATGGACTCTGTTTTTTCTTATGAAACACTAGTATTATTCTATTTGTTAGTTGTCACTTGTAATTATGAACAATTGTAGCCAAAGAAAAAAATTGTATTTAGCTATGAATTTTTTTCGTGGCAAATAGTTGAATTATTCACTACAAATTTTTAGTCGTCGCTATTTAACAATTTTGCGATAATTTTTTGTTGTCACTAAATCACAGATTGATTAGAGACAATAAATATTTGTCACAAATTATTTATATTATTAGTGACGAAAATAAATGTCACAATTAAATCTAAATTTTTATAGCTAAAACTTATAATATTTAACTACGAACTCTAATTTGTCGATATTGTAACAACATATTTTTTGAGACAAAAAATTTTTGTGTCCAAAAATTAATAAATCTAAGACAAAAAATTATTTGTCACGAATTAGATACATCATTAGTGACGAAATAATGTGTCACCGATAACTTTAAATTCGTGACTAACACTGCTCAACAGATGGCTGCCAATTCATTTTTTGGTGGGAAACTTTAGTCGACAAAACTTTGCTACGAATTTTTATGTTTTGTCACTAAAAGTATGTATCTCGTATATTTCAGCACGAAAAGTTAATTTTGTCACTAAAAGTATGTATCTCGTATATGACAGTTCTAGCAGCGTGGACGAGACATTGTATCATCATATAGCTAATAGTGATGGTTGTCGGTTACAGAATCTCCCAAATTGAGTTATTTTGTATCTTTACATACAAAGTGAATATTTATTGTATTTTTAAATACATTGAGTTGTTATCTACTGTTTTAAATGTTTTATATAAACTGCATCTTTATTGTTGTTTTTATACTGCATTGAGTTGAGTATCCATGAGTTGAGGTTGAGTTGAGTAGAGTTGAGGTGAGTATGTTTTCTTCTTTCCAAGTTCAAGCTTTTATGTTATGTTCGGTGTTCCCCTTACACGCTCGTACATTCAATGTATTGATATCATTTGGTCTGCATTGTTTTATGATGCAGTTACAGGTAAATCAGGATCATCAACCGGCGCTCTGTTGATCCATTCAAGTTCCAACTAGATTTGATGAGCCTCTTTGCTTTCCGGAGGGTTTCACATTGAGTTTACATTTCAGTTTTATTTATTAGGATGTCGTGGGTCTTGTCCCGACGTCCATCTCAGTTAGTAGAGGCTTCATAGATAGTAGAGTTTTGAGAAGTCTATTTCATTTTCATTTGTTAATGTTCTAGACTTGAGTTGCCTCTTTTGGCCGGTGAATGTTTTAACACATTTATGAGTTATTTATTTTAAGACTATGAGTAAAGTTTCTACTTTTGAGTTTATCTATTATATATTGAGAAAGTCTTCCGCTGAGAGTTGAGCCAAGCCAAGGGTTCGCTTGGGGCCAACAATGGTTCTTGAGTGTCGATCACGTCCAGGGTGTAGGCTCGGAGCGTGACACTTTAAAACTATCTCAATATATTAAAATATATACTTTGAACTTTGAAAAGCAAAACGTAATATAAAATTTGACCACAAAAGGATTAGAAGTCTTTTTATTTCAATTGTTTGCGTGATTCTAACTTGACACAAAATTTAAGAAAATAAAAAAAGAACTTTTAAACTTTGTGATCATAAACTAAATATATATATATATATATCAGAATATGATATAATCTTAGGATTATAAATATGTTATGGAAAAGTAAAAATTTAAGAATTTTTTTAAAAATAAAAAAAAGAATTGGTAGCGTGCCACACGCTGGATGCTTCTCTCCTCACGCAAGCAATCAAACAAAAAAATAGAAAAGAAAAAAGGGGGACTAGCGACACGAACGACCGGACCCACAGATTTTTTGTCCAAATTAAGCAAACCAAACGGCGCCGTTTGTTTGAAACAGTTACCGGCTATCCCGGTAGCCTTCTCTTCCCCCAAAAATTGTTTCACTATAATCATTCTCTTTGCTCGTTTTTCGAGACAGTTTCTAAAAAATCTCTCACAGTAGCAGCACAGTTTATCTTCATCTCTATCTGCTTAATATCACTTCGGTATGTATTCCAAAAGAATCGAATTCCATTTCTTTGTTTTTTGATTGTTTGATTCTTTTTTTCTTATGGTTTGTTGATTGGATTATATGATCATTGACTTATTTATTCAGTTACTCTGCTTTAGCATAAACATTTCTATTGGATATGGTTTTGGATCTCTTTGCATGTCCTGATTAGATGATGATTGAGCAAATTGAATGTTAACAACTTTGTGTACATGTTGTGCATAGATATAAATTGATTAAGAGGGTAAGAGAGAGAGAGCAGTTTTGCTGGTAAACAGTCAGAAAAGAGAGGGATGAATCTAGCTAGTGTCAAGATACCAGATTCATCTGAACTTTCTTTTTCTTCTAAAATTTGGGGTTGGGAGGGGAAATGAGGAGGGGATTACAAGTTGGGGGAATCAAACCCTCGCTAACAAGTGAAAGTTCAGGTAGCCAACTAAGCTAACTAAATGAGATATTGATATCCCCGGTTCATTTGAATCTGGTGTTCTCGATGCTGATCATATATTTATATTTAAAAATCCCTAAAATTGTAGTAACAAATATTAGTAGATATGAACCCATGACTTTAAAAATACAATGACTTCAATGTTACAAAACTCAAAAGTTGAACATATAAATTTTAAACTGTGCATCTGCCTTTGAGAAAGGGCACATTTTTATTGGCTTAATTATAGTCTCTATGTTTTAATTTGTTTGTGTTACTTTCCTTTTTAGTCTAAAAAGAATGTTGCTTTCCTTTTTGACAATTTTTTAGTTTCAACTTTCCACATGACATTTTTAGAACCACAAGATTAAAGGACATTTTGATACATTTTACATACCTCTAATGTAAGAACCCAAGAATCAAAATCTTTTTTACCTTCTCAAACTCCGTGTCCAGTCAAAATCATATGCAAGCAATGGAGAGCCACGAATTCTAATAGGGATTCAAAAAAATGTTTAAATTGCTATATCTAGAGGAATTGACAGTTTATATATGTACCATAAATAAATAATCTTTACCCTACTTCAGTGGCAGATTATGTACAAGAAAGGGGTTTGAATCTCCTTCATCGAGAAATTATACCACACAAATAGAATAAATATGAATTTTTTGGTTATATGCCGACTGTTGAATCCCCTTGATATGAAGAGAAGACTTTCATAGTGGTAAAGAGGGTTCAAAAGTTGTTGTAGGTCATAGCTTTATATCCCAATTATGACATTCTAGAATGTTTTATCATTTCACGGCTCCACCACTATCCACCTTGCATAGTATAATTTCGGATGTTAGGGATTCGATTTAACCCCTTCCTTACCTTTAGCTCAGCCAGCGGTGGCGAGACCTGAACATAGTATCATTATGTAATACCATCTTGAAGCATGTGACCACTTTATGTAAAGCTAATTGGTGTAGTTTTGGTTTTTGAGGTATAAATATGTTTTATTTAGCAGGGCAAAGTATTTTCCTTGAAAGTTGAAACTTCAGGTTTTGAAATTTGTCGACTTGCTAGGTAAAGCATCAATTGATGTTAAACTGGTGACTGTATAGGTGTAACATTTTGCAAATGTAAAGTCTTGGAAATTCTTTTTAACCTTCTATTTTTTATGTTTCTTGGATATATTTGATTTTTGAATGTGGTCTCATGCTTTATTAGCTCCTAAGTTCTAATCTCTATTCATTTTCTTTTGTTTCCCCTCTCTTTCTCTCTCATGAATGTGAAGTGTATTGAGTTTTAATTACAGAAAATGGAAAATAATAAGGAAGGGGAGGAAACTGCTCCTTCTAGAAATGAGTGGGAAGTCGTATCGCTCACACAGTCGGCATATGCTGCTGCCCCTGATTCAAGACAGGTTGATCTCGTTGATGATAGTAGTGCAGAGTTTGTAGCTGAAACTTCTGATCCAATGATTATGTCGGGGCACTTTGGCTTTCCACCAAATCAGCATGAGAATGCGGCATTGCAACCATCTAATGATGAGATTCTCAATGAGAAGGGAAGTGAAGATGCTACTCCTGAATTTGTTGCTGACAAAGGGGTTGATTCAAATACAGATGAAGTGAGGCCAAAAACTAAAGGATTGAGCACAATGGAATTTCTCGGAGATCAAATGTTTGATGAAAAGGTTAGCATTTTATCCTTAAGTGGTGCAAAATTTGAAGAAGATGCAGTCTTGCAGGGGTCAAGTTTGGTGGACAAAGAGCAGAATTTCTTTAGTTCTACTACGTTTAGTTCTTTCCATAGTGAAGAACCCATGGGTGTGTCAGCTTCCACAGAGGAAAGCAATATGCTTGCAGAACCAGTTGAACTCGTTCACCAGGTTATTGATTCTGGCATATCTAATTTGCCAAAGGCTAAAGATGAAGATAATGATGATGCAGAAAATCTTCCTTGTCAAGCATGGTGGAAAAGACGGGCTGTTTCACTTCTTGCCCACGCAAAAGATGCCAACACATTCTGGTCCATTTTCATTGCTGCAGCTGTTATGGGCCTCGTGGTTATTGGTCAGAGATGGCGGCTAGAAAGGTGGCAGGTATTGCAAATGAAGTGGCAGTTTGGAGGCCATGATGAGGTAATTTTACTACAGTTCTACTTGAAAATAGTTCAAACTGGTGTCTTCACTGAGTTGATCATGTTTTACCTTGGGTCTGACATTGTTAGTGCGCTTTTACCAATCAGCTAAGTAGATGATGAAGTGATTAATTAAGAAACTTCTGCTGTAATTCTTTTGATTAGTTCCTCCTGGAGAAAGAGGTGATTTACACCATTTACATAAATCCTTTTCTCCTCCATGTCCAGCTTCCATTTCATTCATTTCAAATAATAGTGGCCCATGAGATAGTTGCAGACGCCGTATAATAGATACTTTACCTGCTCTTTCACCCTTTTGTTTCTTCCTAAGAGGTTCATCTTTTCTTTTACTGCATTGGTCTGTTATTATTGAGAGATTTTATCTTTCAATACCACTATGATTTTGTAATGTTGAAATATTTATTCTGCTTTCCCCTGAAGCACTGCATATTCTTGTTCCTTGGACACGCGTGGGATATGTAATTTACTTTGTCAATCTTTTGACATGACATCCTCTAGTATGGCACACATCTTTAGAGGTGGGACTGGGAGTGGAATGAAATAAAGGAATTTCTTCACCGTCTATATGAGTGGCTTTTTAGGCGGTGAAAGGGAGGATTGGATGATATGAAAGCGAGAGGCATTTAGGGTGAGTTTTTTTAGAGGGAATCATCTAGAGACAGAATAGGAGGGAGATCGGCAGAAAGTGGAAGATACTAAGGCATCTAAGAAGGTAATTTGCTTTACTTGGTGCACGTACGAGATGCAATGCTAACAGTTGCTCGTGTAAGGAGTGGGAGATTATCCTACTACATAGCAAAGTTGCGGTCAACTTCAGGAGTAGATTTTTTGTTATTGAGCTTGTTTCCTGCGGTATATCAGATAACCTGCGACTTGAAGTTCTTTCTTTGCATCCTTAAGCTTTTTATTCTTAAGTTGGCTGAAATAAGTCTATTTTACAAAGACATGGGGCCTTAACAAATGAGTGATTTGTTGTGGTTTACTATTCCTTTAAATCATATTACTGTATTTCATATCTGCACCTCAAAATATTTATTCTCTCATATAAGTTGCATAGTTGGATTCACCGATTTGTTTTCCTTGCATCGACAGATAATGAACAGGGCATTTATTAGTCCCATATCCCGATTGAAAGAAGTGATAATTGGGAGTAGTCGTCGTGGTTCCTTTATCCGAGGGAATGCTTCAACACAACGTTAAGATGATGATGACGAAAACGAACTTGTCTGTGTGCAAGTCATAGCTTAGGTTTGCTTTCCAGTATACCTAGTATTTATTTATGTTTGACGGGGTTTAACGATTGGATATGTTGTTATGATGGAATTGTAATCATGGAATCTACAAGCAAGCACTTGAGGTGACATTATTGGGAAAAAATCAAGTAAATTTTGTCATTCCTCTCTAATATTGATTCCCAGAATTTACAAACAAATGTGCATAAGATTGAAGCTATCTTCTGGAAATTAGCTCCCAATACTTAAAACCTTCTTAAAGACAAATGTTGTAGTATACTGTGATCCTTAGACTAATGTTGTAGTCAAAACCTTTTGTTCTATTTTAACTTGGCATGGAGTTTAAGAAAATAAAGCAAAATTTTGAATTTTGTGCTCTTAAATTAAAGATATGTTAAACTGGTGTTAAAAATGTAATGTAGAATGCTGGAATTAAAGAGTCGTCAAATAAAAATAAAAGTCATATTTTAAAACAGATCAAAAAAATAAATAGGATAAACAACTTTTCATATTTTTGAAGAGCAAATGAACCTCAAAACCTTGCAATTCGTGGAGGAACCTATTAGATGACACATTAGATTTTAAAATTAAGAGAGATTGAGAATTTGAAATGCACATTGAACTTATCCATTTAGGACCACGTACCTCAATTTTCTTTTTTTGGGTACTGCATGAACGTAGATATCAGACAAAAAAATTCAACGCTTTAGTCAGTTTTTCTAGAGAAAATTTCAGAAAGCATGACATTATATTCCTGAATTACTAGATGAAGCGAAACTTTCGAACACATTGTATACATTGTCCTAGTTTCAAGTTGTATACACTCTATCCCACTAGAAATACTGCATTAAAATATTTGATACTGTGTCGAATCAACTCGAAATCGGAATATTGTTTAAAATTGAAAACAAAGTGAAAGGTTCAAGCACCCTTTGGGATTGCAAGTTAAAAATTTATGGATTCAACTTTAACAATCAATATTAGTGTAGAAGAATATGATTGTTTAGAGGATGTTGAAAAGTTAGATGATATGTTGTGTCAAATAAATTTCTCATGTGTAGCAAAATCGTATAGTCTAAGAAAATCTGAATAAAATCAAGAAAAAGGAATAATTTTGTGGAAAAGTTATTCACAACAAAACCTTGTAAACTTTCAAAAACGTATTTGAAAAAAGTTGTTTACCTAAATCTCATAGTGTAAGGAGTAAATTACATCATATCCCTACTTTTTTTTAATTACAATAATCCCTTAAAATTTGTACCTTCCCGATACATAAGTCACCATCTGGATACATTAATTTTGATACAAGAAGTATCAATCTGTTACGCTAGAATAGGGAATAAAAATTGGAAATCAAATTAAATCCCATAAATTACGCTTACGTTTCTTCTTACTTTCAATCATACAGAGGCAAATTCTAACATAAAGAAGAAATTCAAAATTTCAAATTGCTTCCCCTTGTTCACCGAAGAAACCTTTCAGATTTGATTCAAAAACTTGTCGAAATTTCGGGTAAGTGATGTGAGTTATGAAGGATACCAAAGTGATGGAATAGTTGTTGGACAAAAGATTTCTTTTGTGAATCTTCAAGTTCATAGAAGATCCTTTCAATTTTGATTCAAGATTGTCGAAAATTTTTGAGATTCAAAATTCTTCTCCAAGTTCATCGAAGATCCTTTCAATTTTGATTCAAAATTGTTGAAAATTTTGAAATTCAAAATTCTTCTCCTAGTTTATTGAAGATCCTTTCAATTTTGATTCAAAATTATCAAAAAAATTGAGAAGATACATCATGAATATCTTCATTAGTCTTGTTATTATCATCGTCAGTGGTTTGAAGAAGTACTTGAGCTTCTCTAAGGGCTCTCAGCCTCTCCCTTTGTGCCGTTGCCGCCGCCGCCTCTATGGTGTTTTCCTCCTCTATCAACATTGACTATATACTTGTATACTGAACGCCAAATTTGAACTCTCACTGCTTCTGCAGAGTAAAAGAAATGGGAAAAGTAGAAGAACACAACATTGATAGAGCAACCAAATGGATTTACATGTATCAGTTTTTATGTATTTATATATCATGTCCATAAAATCGTGCATGATACATTATTATTCATAACTTTAACTTCAGGGTAAAGAGATCTCATAATGAAATATATGGAATTACATGTATTGTGTTGTGTAGTCAATTTTTTAATTTGTGATCTCGAGATAGATATATTACTCATGATACATTACTATTTCTAAAATATTTAGTAGATTGCTAAGTACTGTAATCATACCTGATACATTAAAGTAGTAAAGTTTGCATATAAGGTGTTTGGTTTTAGATCGATACATTACCATGTGATAGTTGTTACGTATCAAATACATGTAGTGTTAATTTGTATGAATGTATCATGACCAAAAAAGATTTGATTTGTTTTTTCGAGATGAACATATTACTCATGATACATTATTATTCCTAAAGTATTTAGTAAATTGCTAAGTACTGCAATCCTATAGATACATAAGAGAAGTAAAGATTGCTTGTAAAGTGTTTGGTTTTATATCAAAACATTACTGTGTGATAGATATTAAGTATCAGATACATGTAGGGTTAATTTGTATAAATGTATCATTGCCAAAAAATGATATTTAACAGTAATTTGTGTAAATGTATCATGACCATTAATGTGTATCAGATATGTGTGATACACATTCGTCATTAATATGTATCAGTTATAGTACATTATGATTTATGTACCAAGATTATTATTGGGTAATCTTGATACACAACAAAAAACTGTTTATTACTATCTATATCCTTTTTAAATTAAAAAATATTGAAGATACATTATAAAACTTGATATATTATAAATGATACATTAGACATTAATTATGTATCAAGTACATAAGTATTGAACATGAAACCTACTAGTCGAATATTCAACATTATTAGGGTTATGTATCAATGTAATAAATATATATATATATACATGATACATTGCATAAAACATAATCAATCTATTGTAGCATTGATGTATCAGAAATTTCATACCACTAGCAAAGGATAATTTAAGAAACAAAATAAACAAGATACATTGAGAATATGTAACTTCGGTAAAGATGGGCGTGAAGATGAATCCTTCTTCGATTTTGCCTTCTCCAACTCAAATTTCTGCATGAATAATGGATCGTTTCTTTTTTAGATCTATTTTCAACAAAATCTTCATCGTTAGAATCAAAGACACAACATACAATATCTTGAGTAGTTAAAACTAATTGGGTAATCCTAATACTAAAAGAAGAAGCACCATCCATAAGTATCAGTAAATTGATGATGAAAAAATAAAAAACAAAAACAAAGATGAACAGAGAGAAACAAGGAAGACGAACTATCTATTCAAGGAGTTGAAATTGATTTGATTGGAAAGAGAACGATTTTAAATTTCAAATTGTTAGGAAAGAATTAACTGATAAGATTGTGGGAGTGAAATAGGGAAACAATGATGGAGTAAATTAAGGAAGAGAAATGGTTTTGGGAGTGTAATATTATGTATCCAGAAGTTTAGTATTGAGAGTAAAATAAGGAATTTTGGAAATATTTTGAAATTGTAGGGAATAATGAAAATTATGAAAATATAAGATGTGTATATAAGTAACTTTTCTATAAAATAATGCAATGTTATCCCTTAGGGAATACTTTAAGCACAAACTGATCCCTCAAATTTCAAAGCTCGTAAGAGTTAGGGAATTTCTAATATTCAAGTGCACTAACATTTATGGTTGAAGTCAAATCCTTAAATTTTAATGCACAATCTCAAAATTATGCGCACAACACAAGGGTTTGTGGTGGAGTGGTATATACTCCTTCATTCTTAATCAAGAGTTCTTGGGTTTGAGTTCCCTTGGTATGAAGTCGCCTTTGTTAGAAAATGCTTTACCCCTATGTGAGACTTCTCGGCGCGAATCCGAATTTATTTGGACTCTAAAGTGATTACCGGACACTGGATGACAAATAATAATTAAAAAATAAAAACCTTCCGCACACATTCTGATTCATTTTTTTAATTAGTCACTTTATTAACATATTTTAATTTTTCAGTTTTAGGCGAAAAATCAAGCATTATGATTTATGGTGGTATAAATCATCAACACTTTGAGACTCTTCGCAGAAAGTTACCATTTTCAATAAGCTAATAAGTACTCTTAAAAATAGTTTTAGATTTATCAATACATCTTTAATTATGAGATGAAATGAAACTAAATTATTAGTATAAGTACCTATGTGAAATAGTAATCTTGTTAAAGGAATTTTGTTTTCATAGTTATATCATAAATGATACATTCAAATGAATTGAGTTGATATTTTTTGGTATTTAAAGTCATATTTATCATTGAATAGTCAATTGAAAAATACTATACTCAAAAATTAATATTTTACAGCCGACCAAAAATTATCAAGTTCTACAAGTATTGATTCATAACATATTTGGTGTGATTTAACATTAAAAGATTCGGACCATATTTAATATATTATTAACAAAAATGTTCATATATATACATATACTAGTTTCATGGCACGTGCGTTGCACGTGTATCATATCATATAGTATATGATGTTGTAAAATAGAATTAATATTACTAATTTAAAGCTTTTTAGTAAATAATTATAATTGAAAGAACATTGAACACATGCTTTTAAATGATTAATACAGATTATCATAGAGTTAATTATTTTTTGAGAACAAAATGACCAGATATCATTGAAACATTTCAAAAACATTCAATATTTAAATATGGGGAGAAAGTGACATTTCTTTAATAGTATTGTTTTTTTCTTTACTCAATTTTGGAAACAAATTGAACCAACAAAATATTAAAAAAAATAGTAGTATCAAAAAGGTCACCAATAGTCTTTCCTCTTGAGGTTATGACCATAAATAATGGACACCATTTAGATACAATTTTTCTCTTAAATATTCATACTTAAATTTTATTATGTGCATGACACTAATAAAGATTGCCATAAATATTTCAATATTTTATCTTTATAGGTAATACATCTTTTAAAAAATATTATTACTCAATTAATATTTGAGTAAGATTATCATAGACATGCAATTTTATGAAAAAGTGTACTTTTATAGTGAATGTCTACACTGTTATAAGTAGAATGTTATAGAGACAAAAAATATAACATCAAAAATTAGTTCTAAAGAAAATTAGGTTGTTACAGTGAAATGTTGTTATAATGAATGATGGTTAAGTAGAGGTTTGAGTGTATGTCAAATATTTAGCTTGACCACCAATTCTTTGTTTTATATATATACTAGATAATGTTGCCCGTGCTATGCACGGGCCCAATAATATAAATGGTATATTTTGGGGCTAATAACTGAGTTTTTGAAGCTATTATTTGCGTGGATAAAGGAATAAGTTTTTTTTATCACAAACCTGTACTTTCTTTGACGCTATTTAAGGCATAATAAGACTACCCACATACAACATTTTTGAAATATTTTATGTTGTCAATTATCATGATTTATAGTATTTTTACGCAATTTTTAAATATAAAAATAAGACAAATGAATTAAAATGGACCCAATATATGTTATTTTTATTGTCTCAATTTATGTGACACAAATGAAATTTGGAGAGTCATCCAAATTTTCAGCAACATCCGACGGTAATAAATCTTCTTTCAACAAAATTTAAAACACTTGGAGTAAGGATGGAGGGGGGGTTAGTAATTGCTTTTTATATATATATATTTTTTTATAGAAAGTACAAAATGGTCGGTTTGTGGGGTCATAAAGGACCTACCTGAAAAGATAATAAAAGAGAGAAATGTTGGCTTTCAAGTGTACTTTTTTTGCAAATGGACCCCTCAACAGTAACATTTAGTATAAATGTGGTACTTATACGGATTATGAAGAGATTTCACATGGGCCTAAAAAGCACTATTTCGTAAATAGGGGGTCCTGAAAAGATATATCACAACTTTTGTAAACTTAGAATTTTCTATTTTCTACTATATTTTCTACTATATTATAAAAGAGAGTTTAGGGCCAAATCTTGAATATTATATATTATATTTAGGCCCTAAACTACTCTTTTTATAATATAGTAGAAGTAGAATATAGAATATTATAAAAGAGAGTTTAGAGCCAAATACTTCGAATATTATATATTATATTTAGGCCCTAAACTACTCTTTTTATAATATAGTAGAATATATTTCAGTAGCATAATTTAATGTTAATATATCAACAATATCACCTATGGTGAAAAATATTTCATTTTTTTAAGTTTCTACCTTTACTTTGCAGAAGTGTTGTCTTCTCCTCTTTTCTGTCGCATACATATCATATAGTTGTTGCCTAATAAAAGTATCTAGTATCTTATAGAAGTTGTATCATGATATAAAATATTAAATTTTTTCAATATAAAAATTAATAGATGAAACAAATTTAAAGTATTATTTATAGAGCCTTTAATTTGATTTAAGATCGTTTTATGATCAATCACTATTTGCTTATCTATTTTTAATTGCTAACAAGGAGTGTATCTTGTGACGTAAATAAATTTCAAATTAAAATGAACAAAAAAATAATAGGAAATTCATACTTAAAGAATTGCATACTCGATAGAAATATAAGAAAAAAATAATATATGAAACAATTCATAGTCAATGAAGAAGGAAGACGACAATACATGTTCATTCTATTTTCACCCTAGTGTTCCATTTGATTGAAATCTCTTGCCACCAACACTTTACTTTCACTGTTAAAAGTATTTAAATTATTTTTTTTAGACTTTATATTGTATATAAATCAAAGATAGTTATTTGAATTTCCATTTTTTTCATTGATAAACTAAAAATTAAACATAAAAATTGATTCAATCTATGAAATCATATATATAATCACATGTTTACCTTACACCCAACAGATATATTGTTCATATCGTTATAAATAATTTTCAGTCTATACAATCAGGTAGGGGTGTTCACGGTTTGGATAAAAACTGATCCAAACCGAAAAACCTAACCAAATCGATAAAATAAAACCGATTTTATTTTAGTTTGGTTTGGTTTGGTTTTAGATTTTTGAAAACCGGTAGTATTTGGTTTGGTTATGATTTTATTCGAAAAAACCGAAGAAATAATCGAACCGAACCGATGAATGATATACATATATTTTATTAATATACATACTTAATACATTGCTTTTATAAACAATTTTAAAGATCTTATATATGTTTCCATTAAAATTTCTTTAAACTTTACTTATTGAAAGCAAGAATGTCCAAGGTGAAAATATTTTTCTTATTGATTTCATGTATATGAGTGTCTATGACAATTCTTATGGGACTGAAAATGTTATTGTCTCTTCTTTCTAGGCCAATATAGTGAATTTTAAAGCTTTATTGATAGTAAATTCAGTGATCGAAAGTTCGGTAATTTAAGTCATTCTAACTATTTTTTGTTTTGAATGGATTGTTGTCACTTTTTTCACATTTTGAATGAATTGTTTCTTTTATTTTTGTGTATGGTTAATAACCGAATAACCGAACCAAACCAAACTGAAACCAATAACCACCAAACCGATAAATGTATATTATATTTGGTTTGGTTTGATTTTGATAATTATAAAACCGATTAAGTTGGTTTGGTTTTGATTTTGACCAATAACCGATCCAAACCGACCTGTGAACACTGCTACAATCAGGCATGATTTGTTCAATGGTCAATAACAACGTTGTGTTATCACGTATATAGGGGTGGTATAAGAATGTGAAAAGTTATTTAGCAAAAAGATAATATAAGGAAAGATGAAGATAGAAACAATTAATGTAATAACTAATGAAATTCATAATGCTATAACTAAAGAATGTAAAAGGGTGTGACTAACATTTGGAATAACTAATAACAAGTAAGAGAATTTATAATGCCATAACTAAAGAATTAAAGTGCAACTGCTGAATTTCTATTAACTCCGCATTGAAATAAATAAATAGGACTTATAATTAATTATATTATTTATTTAGATAGTTAATTAGATTTTAATTTAGCGTAGGGGGGGAATAGTAATCCAACTTTGCACTTCATAGCTTTTTGTGTATTCCACGTTTATTCCATAATACTTAATATAAATTAATTTTGCAAATGATAAATTTTAAACGATTCACATATTTTCATATTTGCTATGAATTTTGTTTTAGAGAAAAAAGAGAAGAAATCAGAACATTTAAAAATGCTATATTTTGAAGTTAGAAGATCTTGTTAACATGATGATACTTTCATGACAAATATAATACTTTAATTTAAATAAAAATACTTACACATACATATATATCTATATATAAAGATTTGCATATAATAAAAATATTTCTGTCATAAAAATTAGTAATTAAATGAAAATAAAAATTAAACTAATACACCCTTCAACCCGGCGTCATTCCTGAAAATCTCAATCACATAAGTAACATTGTAAATAAAGTTATTCTTATGTCTTGAGCATCAACAAAAAAACTCTTGACAATTCTCTTACTCATAAGAAGTTCAATATTTTTTTTAAAAATATTCAGAAGCATATATTTGCTTCACAGGAGAAATTCTAAACAAAAACAAATAAATTTAGACTACTTCACGTTACCTTCATATATTGAAACATTACGTACTACTATATATATTAAACAAAAAGAAGAAAAGCAATTATTGTATCACCAAAAATCATTTCCCTCAAGTACACAAGGTTCTACAATATATCCTCTTAGGATAGAATGATTTACTTCATCAAAATAGTGGTACCCCAAATTCCCATGACCTTTAAACTCACTCAACAACAATAAATAACACGAACATTTTTAAAGTATAAGAAGAAGAAGATTAGAAGATTAGAAAGTTTTCCAAAAAGTCACAACTCATCAAAAAAGTCACAACCTTTCAAGAGGACATTTGATATTCATATATATATATGGGTGTTTTATGTAGGGTATTATAGTAATTTAACATTTAAGTTAGGGAGTTCATGCTTTTAAGGTAGTATATATATATA
>NW_006239399.1:269557-293736 GCF_000226075.1 Solanum tuberosum
TATATATATATATAATTAATTTATTTAATATTTGGGACTATTCGAGAGAAAAACGTTTATTTGATAAATATTCATACATTAGATTTTGTCGATATTTAGATTTAGGTTCAACAACTGGAATACTGCATTAACTTATTAAATAAATCTAAATTCAACATGTATTGACGCATACAAAAATATGTTTGATATAATGTGTTTCGGGCCATTGATGTATCAAAATATTTTTACCAAGATGTGAAACTCTATGATTTCCTAGAGGTTTCAATGTAAATAGTTACTACATAAATAAAAGTTATTAATATATTTTTGAATTCTTGAAAAGTTCTCTTAAACTTGACGATTTTTTTCGTCTATTATAGTAATAATGAGAATTGATAATCGTATTATACAAATACATTTGTTTAAGAGAATACTTTTGAAGTAAAAAGTCTCAAATTCAGAACCTTACCCTGCGTGAATTTCATGAAAAACGAACTCATCGATAACCTACTTGATAGAGCCGGCATGGATTGAAGAATGATAGTAGAGCACTCTTTATCGTAAAATTATGAAAATTATAGTGTAAAAAAAAACACTGATCCAGTAACAAGAATACAAAATCATTGGTATCAGCTGCCAAAAGTAAAACTGAACTCTGTTTCTCAAAATAACTGACAAATAATTGGAGAAAAACAACAAAGCATTTAAAGAAAAGTATAATTTAACCATGGCCTTGTACAAATTCCATCATAGACATACATTATCTTAACTTTTACATATGTTGTATAAAAACATATTATGATGCTTGTTTCACTATAAAGTACTCTAAACGCGCTGCCATATAATGAGGGATTTTACAGCTACGCGTTAAGGCCTTGTAAACTGCAAGAGCTGTATAAACGTTATTGGATTTAACTTGTATACACTGACAGCGTTGACAATTTTCACATTGTTATAAGGTGTAACCTGTCTTATTTTCTAGATAACTGATTCCACTTTACATTAAACGGTTACTTGTCAGTGTATAGAAGTTAAACTCAAAACTTTGCTGCAACTCTAGTCAACTGCATAACTGGTAAACTACTTGCTCTATTTTTCACCTTTTGCTAGTCAGTCATTAACAGCAATTGTATTCGGGCAGGCGGGGGTCGGGGAGAAGCCTAAGTTTAACCTATGACTTTGAGAACTCTAACCTCTTTCAGATTTCTAACATATGTACCCTAACTTTGTATTTAGACAAATCAGAGCTATATGTGATTACAGAGAGAGTACGCTATCAAATTACTCGGCCGGTTGAAGCTGGGTATGAGGGCAAGTCCTATATGGCTCTCCTCTTGTCCATAGATGCTTCAGCTCACCTCTTTTTGCTGCCAACATCAAAAATGTGCCTGGAATTGACAACAACAGATCTCAGTGTACTTCTATATCAAGAACATAACAAGAATATGAAAGGATGAGCTTTTAATGTCTAGAACAGTAAAAAAAGGCAGCCAAGTGCACAAAGCATCCCGCATTAGCAAGATCCATAGAAGGTTGCATCCCAAGGTAGCAAGATCCTGTAACATACCTAATGTGGCCGGAACTATATATAGCAAAGCAGGTTGACCATGGCCGTCCATCAAATTCAGAGCCACATATGTTGCAAATAAACCTGTTCAAGAAAATAAAAGTCAAACAAGAACTTCGATTAATCCTAAATCTAGCAGAATTTGGTAACAGTTTCAAAGATGCAATACATGTATATCCCAACTTTTCAGTTGGTCACAGAAAACATGTTAACTTTTGATGAGATGAAAGGGTAGGTATCAAGCTCAAATGTAGACACATGGCCCCCAAAAGAAAAAGAACCTCAAACATTGAGAACACATAGCCTTAAAATGTTTCATGAGCTCTAACATTTATCTGATCTAATTATCTTAACAGTAACAGGAATTGTGGGCAAAAAGAAGATAATGTGACTGCTATCTGTCACTTTCCAGGTAGCGTGACATTATTCTATGAGCAATCCTTTGTTTTTATTAGACCAAAAGGATGAAGGGAGTGCTGGGAGCGGGGAGAGAGAGATGAGACGTGAAAACGCAAACTGGTATGATCTGTATTGACAAAGAGAAGATGGTATAACTTGGTTACAAGAAGAGCATTATGACAAGTGATTAAATCAAATCACATTTTTTAATGCAAGTTATACCTAAACCATAAGCAGTCATAGTCCATAGAAAATAACCGGCTCGAAGGCTCTTCTTGCACAACCAGTCATATCTGCAACAAAGAGCATAATGTAACAAATAAAAACAAAGAGGTAAAAAGTTTTTGATTGCCTTTATATTTCAAGTTGTAAGCATGAAGCATTAATCATGATACCTCAACCCTTTTTGTTTTATTGATAAGTAGAAAAACCCCTACTTTGAAAGGGCAACAACAACTACTACTAAGACTTGGTCCCAAACAAGAAATTAGGTACATCATTTTCTATAAATTATTACTTTCTTGCGGGCAAGCAAAAGTGCTCTTGGCAACCATAAAATATATAGCCTCCCAGACGCACCAGCTGGGCTTACAGTCTTTCTGCTAATTGTGTAGACCAAGTGCATAAATCATGCCTTCTTTGGAGATGAAAAATGTGGTGTAACGAAAAAAGCTGAAGCTTTTAAAGACATAGGGCTTTGTGGAAAACATCAATGGTTTAAGTGCAACTGCGATTCAGCTCAACGACCAAATCTTAAAATGAAAGCTACTAGTAATCCAGGTATTAGATACACTGGGCTTTATGGAACCATATTAATGGGTGAAACACAAGTTTCATTTAGCTAGTGATCAAACCTTAGTGAAAATGCTACTAGTAATCCTGGTAAAATTATGTCGCCAAACCCAATGATGCTGTAGCCACCCCAGGGATCACATATTCGCGGGATTTTCAGTAACATGGGAATTCCTTCTTCTCCACTTTTATAACCACGTGCAACCTGCATCGAAGATAACAACTTCTCATTTGCCAACACCAGCACCCTTTTGTGACAGGCAGGGCTGAAAATAGCAAAATACCCAAGTGAACCTAAGATAGAGACCAGCAACCAAGTATGAGCTTACCTCTATCATCACACTCTTGTGGAACACCCATTTGGAAACAAATACCCAAAAAATGTCATAGAAGAAAGCACAAGTAAGAAGAACTGTTCCCACCTGATAATATCAAAGAAAAGAATAATGTTAATCTCCTTTAATGGCTTCACTGCCAGTTCCTGTTAAAGTCACACAATTTGAGTTTAGCCTTTAGAGGGGACATAAAAGCTTAGTTGCTGGGACTCTTCACTTTCGGTGCCACACCCGTGTTGACACGACGTTGGCGTGGGTGTGGGGGTCCTAACCGGATTTGGTCAACTGACAATAAAGTTTGGTATCCTACAAGTTAGCTTTGCAAACCTCCCTTGTGAGTTCAAGGGATTAGGTTGCGTATCTGTTTACTAAACCTTTAGGGGTTTCCAGATTGAACTACATTTGCAACAAGCAAGGGGCTGGATGCACATGATAAATGTCTCTAGCATGACAGGAGTGTTCAGTGAAAAAGGGTTTCGTATCTTCTTACTGTAAACCATTGTATTCATTCATGTACGTATAAAGTCAGTCATAAGTGACTGACAACTTTACTCCCCTCTCACTCCTTTTTTTTACATCTGTTGGGGAAAAAAACGAAAAATAGATGTCACTCAATTCAAAGGTATTGTCAGTATTAGCTCTTTGAGGAACATTTATCTGCTCACTGTTGACGTATAAAATTAGGGGCACAACATTTAAGAAGGAATTGCTAATCCAAGGTTAGAAGCCCCGAGGAGAGAAGGTGCTGTCAAAAAATGATTTGCTCGTGGTCTAAATACCAGAAACAATTACTCACAAAATCCACCCCGTAATGAGAAAATCCAGCACAATGAATTGATTTACCTTGAGATTGGGCACTCGTATGATCTGAAGAACGGTGATGATCAATGCCATACCCTAGTTAAGAGAAGAAAGAAAATAAGGTCATACGTTTTTATTGATATAGGTAAACTGGTCATTAATTGAAGAGGCATACACCAAATAGACAATATTAAGCTGATAAGAACACATACTACACTTGATCTCAGACAAAAGACGGAGTGAGGTATACACCTCGTATACATGGTATATACAAAAAATGCAAGTTACATGAGAACATAATTATCCACAAACAACATCCAAGCCTTGACACATTGGAGTATCATGTGTGCTCCAAAGTGAACACAAAACAAAATGATTCCCCTTATATTTACATGAGAACTTTCAACTCCCTCACACACTTTCTATTTTTCTCCTTCCAAACTGTCCACATGAGCACAAAGAAGGTTACCTCCCATGCTTTTCTCCACGTGTTCTTCCTCCTGAATTTCCCTCCAAGAAGCCTAATGATTCGTGGCATTACCCACTTAACGTATCTCATCCTGTGCTTCACAATCTAATTTTGAACTAGCAATGTAATGTGTAATAATAGATGGCCTCCCCTTCTCTACATGAAGAACTAGCAATGTAATGTGTACTATAACTTTTTATAAAAGAGAGATAAAAAGGTGCTCAAGAACACAGGTACTGCAATATAGGTGCTGAGGTTTCTACCCATATATTGATAATATAAAAGGGGCAGATTTCCCCCTTTTTCTCACAATAAATACTTTGAAGTACATGTCTACTCATTTTCAAACATATCATGACTTCACGTTGACAAGATCAGAGCAGCTTCTTTTTTTTTTTAAACTCAGCTTCTTTTCTTTTGAAGTACATAAAAAGGAGTTTATTCCTTCAACCGAATAGGTTGATATCACCGCAACGAAATGTCAATTTTTTACATGGTTCACTAGCACATAAGACCAATATCACAACTTCTTGCATACCCAGTGCTTAGACATCATTCCATGGAAAAACTTACATTAGAGCATCTCTTTAACCAGTAGGTAGAATCAGTCAGGTGAAACAGGGAAACAAAAGACAGATTATTTGCATTATGTGAAGGTAGGCAGCTGGATTTATAGATAAATACAAAAAATTACAAGGGAACAAGTGTAATATGATAATAGTTCTTACAAGTATGTCTTGACCTATCCAAGCAAAGGAGACATGACGGAAAACCGCCCACATAACAGCGAAAGCTAAGCAGAAAGGAGAAATTGCCAGAGTAAGATATGAAACAGGCCCCAGAAGTGGAACTTTAAGAAACGATTCTTGAGCATGTTCAAACCATCTGAAACTACAAATAATGACTGTTAGCCACATGTGACATGTCTGAGAACCAACTAATGAAATGACATTATGGTAAGCAAAATGAAACTACAACTTGTCTCAAGAATAAAATAACAGAAACCTAGTCACAATCACCAATTCAACATTATTACTAATGACGACGGGCTCTTAGAGCACCATCGTGAAAAGATAAGGAAAAGTTCAACTAAGGATAAAAAAACGGATATTAATTATTGTTCTGTGATTGATAAAAAGAAGCCATAGTTTCCTCAAATCAAGGGATGAAGAATCCAGATGTAATTGTTACTGTTCTATCCTGAAATGCTAGCCCAAACAAACATGAAAAGTGGGAAGAAATCAAACTAAAATGTTTAACCTGATGAGAAATAGGAAACAAAGCCTACGATATGCCGTAACAATTTTGAGCACTTTACAGTCAAAATGATATCATGTATATTTATCCTTTAAGGGAATATTTTGCCTTCCTCAAAAGCCTACTTCTTCCGGAAGCCAAATAATTCCAAGTAACTGAAATATCATACATTGCCGAGGAGGCCCTTATACACTTCTCACTTCAAGAAGTCAAACTAGGTATCTTTCATTAAGACTTTATATTCCTTTTTTTGAGAATGGTAAACTTTACTTCTATATATCCACAGTTGTACTACAACAAAGTGTGGTCCCCCATCACAAAATTCTCTTTACAAAATCCTAATAATTCTAATTACAACCAGTCAATTGCATTAAAAACATTTCCAATGTTGTCTATAGCTACTTGTTTACACCAAAAATCTGTATGTTGCTCTTTTAGCCTTCAAAATGTCTCTGATTTCTCTCCTTCCATATGGTCCACCAGATACATGCGGGAACCATCTTCCATCTCTCCTCCTTTCTTCCTGCATTTCCATCATTGTTCCAACTTTTTAGCACTTCTTCGATTCTCCCAGGTTTCACCCACCTGATCTTCCTCTTGTGTAAGAACATTTGCCACAGTTGGTCTGTCCATTACAATGCAAAAAGAGATGGTTGACCGTCTCTATTTGTTCTTCACATAGATGGCATCTAGAGCATAGGTTGTGTTTCCTCTTGTTAAGGTTTTCATGAGTGAGGACTGCATCCTTTGTCAATAACCATGTAAAGTAGTTTACCTTATAAGGCACTTTGGTCTTCCAAATCATTCTCCATGGCCATCGTATCTCTTGAGTATTTGTTCCTGTCAGATCCTTGTAAGCAGACCTGACAGTGAAAATACCTTTGCTATCCACCTTCCACACCAAACTGTCCTTTTCTTCTGTAAGGTTGAGATTTTGAGGGACTGTATTCTGAAAATCTGCTATAAAGTTCACTTCCCAGTCATTTAAATTCCTTCTTAGACGAAGATTCCAACCTTGTCCTGTCCATAGTTCAGCCACAGTAGCATCCTGAGCCTGGCATAAGTTGTAAAGTTCAGGAAAATTTTGATTGAGAGGCCATTGCCCACACCATATATCCTTCCAGAAAGCCACCTTCTCTCCATTTCCAACCTTGCAACTTGTTCTTGTTGAAACTAGTTGCCATAGCTTCCTGATGGATCTCCATACACTGCAATTATAAGGAGTTGTCACCTCCTTTGTTATCCATCTATCCTGCATGCCATATTTTGACCTGATCACTTCTTTGCATAGAGCTTCTTCTGGAGATGCAAACTTCCATAACCGCTTCATCATCAGACTTTTGTTGTGTCTGTCTAGCCTCCTAATGTTTAATCCCCCTCCTTTCTTGCTTTCCAGTAGCTCCTCCCATTTCACTAGATGATATTTCTTCTTGTCTTCACTTCCTTTCCATATGAAGTTTCTCCTAACAACATCCAGTCTGTCAGTAACACTGGCTGGGATAGGAAAGAGTGACATCATATATGAAGGGATAGAGTCCATTACACTGCTTACCAAAGTGAATCTGCCACCTGTGGATAGGTATTGGCTTTTCCAGTATGCTAATCTTTTTTCACACCTCTCTATCACACCACTCCATATGTTCTTGGACTTGCTCTTAGCTCCTAAGGGCATTCCCAGGTATGTAGTTGGGAGTTCACCCACTTTTCCCCCTAACTTTTCTGCCAGATCTTCAACTGTATTAATTGGGTATATGAAACTCTTACCCCAGTTTATGTGCAAACCAGAAACCGCGTCAAAGATGTTGAAAATAACTCTGAGAATTAACATTTGTTCCCCTGTGGCACCACAAAACACTAGAGTGTCATCTGCATATTGCAGATGTGTTATCTCTATATTATTACCTGCTATGTCTCCCACTTGAAATCATCTGACCCATCCTCTGATTTTTGTTGTTTGTATGAGGTTGCTTAGTCCCTCCATGGCAAGGATGAAAAGGAAAGGGGACAGAGGATCCCCTTGCCTTAAACCCCTACCGGAGGAGAAAAAGCCACATGGACTTCTTTTTATCAAAATTGAGAACTTTACTGTGCTGATACACTGTTTGATCCACCTGCGCCACCTTGAACTAAAACCCATCCTCTGCAGCATATTCATTAAGAAGGCCCAATTTAGGTGATCATATGCTTTCTGGATGTCCAGTTTACATAGAATACCTGCTTGTTTGTCTTTTTCTCTTGAGTCTACACACTTATTTGCCACCAGTACTGCATCCATGATTTGTCTGTTCTTGATGAAAGCCATTTGTTGCCTGTCCACTAGCTTATGCATCACTCTTTCCAACCTTTCTACTAGGACCTTCGCAATTATTTTATATACTTCCCCCACAAGACTTATGGGCCTAAAATCATTAAGCTTCATTGCTCCTACCTTTTTTGGAATTAATGTCACAAAAGTAGCATTTATGCTTTTCACAAAAGTCCCCTCCCTGTGGAAAGCCTTGATGCTTTTAATATTCTGAAATACGAAAGCGTCACAAAACAACACCTTCTCAGTAGTCTGCTAATCCATATTTTGGCATCTTCGTTTACTAAGGGTACTGTTTGGTTTTCTTAGCCATTCCACTAGTAATAGTTACTACTCCTTTCTGCTTATTTTATGTGGAATACTTTTCATTTTAGCAAAAATCATGACTCCTTTATGTACTTCAAAACAGTTAAACTTTACCCTTCCCAGGTTGCCCTTAATGACATGATTTTGAAGCCACAGAAATGTCTATCGGATATTTTAAACCACAAGTGTCAAAGTCTTTGTCTGTTTTGAATGCTGTAGCCAGTCAAATACCTTTCCAAAAATTAAGACGGAGCGAGCAATATTTTTTATGGTTCAAATAAGTTTTGAACTACTACTTTTCTTTTTTTTTATGACAAGGTAAACCCGCAGCCGCTACCCTTTGGGTGCGCACAGGGTAAAACCCCCACTCCTATGCAATAGCTCGCAAACCACATATGCAAGTTTAATGCCAGGATAATGGAAAAAGATTTTTGAAATGCTAAGGTTAGAATCAAACTGAAAGAGCTAATTTCCAAACTTCTGCCTCTCATTTGCGAGAACAATTCCTCGTCATTGTTCTATACCCATTATTTAATTGTCAGTGCTTTCAGATTTTATTCCACATATTTTGATCTTTGCTTATGAGTTCATGGTATTATTGCACTGGAAGACATGAATGTACATAGATCCGGCCCCAACCAAAGCCTGCAAGAGTGTCATAATGTATTTAACAAGCCATGAGGGCCCACAATTATGGTTCAATATCATCAACTGTGCTAGGATTACACATTTAGATTTAAAAAGCATAGAAGAGAGTAGATGTACCAATGGTTACACAAACAGAAAGACAGCTTTGAACTTGCTTATAAGCATTGATGTTGCCAATGCGGATGTCTTATCAACACTTAAATAGATTGATCACTCAAACCCGAGAATTACCTTAAGGCCCCTGAACTCAAGGGAGAAGTTTAAAGAGGAGGGTTAAAGGATGTGTAGGTTGATCCGAAACTTGTATAGGTTATTAGCTTGTACAGCTGCACATTCAGGGGTATATATCCTCCTTTCTGTATTAAATTTCCAAATAAAAAAGAAGTGCCCCAGTGGAAACTTAAAACTAATGAACACCTGCATCATTGAATGAGAGGGATTCGGTATTTATCCACTATCCACTACAATGGTTAATATAGAACGAAGAGCAAAGGGGGCTGAATCAGCCAACCACCCAAGAAAAGGGGGAAATTTAAGTTTGGTCCCAATTCTACTCACAGTAATAAATTTCTTGAAAATTCTCCTCACTCCGTTTCCTCTTCACCCTCCCTATTTTCCAAACAAACTGTTTGACACAATGTTACTAAAAAGATAACAACTATTAACACCAATAAAATAAACATACCATGATAACAAGGTCACCAAACAGGTTTGTAGACCCTGCAAGCAAAATGAGGAATAGTGTCAGCATGGAATTCATAAATTGTCACGTGGAGACAAGATGAGTTTATTCCGTTCATTTTGTCCATCTACTTCAAGTACTTAACTATCCCTTTCTAGCAATAGCTAGCAAGTTATTAGCTTCAGCTCAACTAATATTGAATCACCTACAGATGGAAGTTATTAAGAAGTACAAAACGAAAATGTATTTAGTTGCTACCTTTATTGAGATTTATTAGTTGAATTAAAATTAATATATTTTATCCTTGGGTGTAGACTCCTCATTAGGTACTGTTGAACTGTGTCATACATCTCATCGGAAAGCTTAAATTGAGAGAGTACACTATTAATTATTAATTAATTACTTCATATGTCTTCAATACGCCCCCTCACGTGCTGATATAACTCTTTTTCTTAGCCTAGCACAGTAGCATGTCAATTCTTTTTTGATAATGGGGTGACAGTGAGAGTGAGACTTGAACCCAGGAAAAGATTACCATGATGAACTATGTGACCATCTCATCTAAGAAACTTAGCTGATAGAGAAAATACATTATTAACTGATCACTTGATTATGTCTTTTATAGCTAAGAGACATACCTCAACACCGCCGATGCAAAATAGAACCACCAGAACCTCAATAAACCAGAAGGACATCAATTTGTAAAGCATAATCAAGAAGCAGGATGCAACCACCACGAACAGAAGTGCTGATGTTGTGTTGATGTCCAATACACCACCAGACTGAGTCACCTCCTTGCCACCATAATCATCTGAGCCATCCTACAAGAGCAAGATACATACTCAACCAAGTTGTCAAGGAGAGGTGCAATGAGCATTCGCATATCTAAAAAATGCAATGACTCACTAACGAGAGGGGAAAAGTAATCGGGGAATGACTATGACTTACTTTTAAGAACTTGTCCTGCTCAATTGCGGCTTCTCTAGCACTCCATGCAGACCAATAAGAAGCACATAAAATCGTAACAACTGACATAAGCCATAGAAACACTTCAGCTACATCAACCGTTGGACGTTTCGGAGAGTACATCTGCACAGAAACTGAGCAGAAGGGAAATCTGTAAGTCATAATTGTGGGAACAAATCCACATGAATAGATTCCACATTAAATAATAGTGAAGCAAGATAAGGAAGCTGGCGAACCACAAGTAAGCATCTAACTACATTCCCCTCCAACCCACAACCCCCTCCCCCCATCCCACCCCACAAATGGACTAATAAGAAGTGAAATATAATAAGCCTACCTGTAGAACTGTTCCTGAGAAACTCTATCAGGCTTGTACCTGCATCTTGTGGCAGCATCACAGCAGGGATACCGATGTCCACATCAGATTCACCGGGATCACAAACCATCTTGAAGAGCTCTACCGAGAAATACGAGAAGAACACAAAATTATATTTAAACCCCCTTGGCCTGTGCATATCAAGAAACGATACTCGAAAAGTGTTTGTATTACAAGAACAAGAAATTCAGGTATTCATTTGTTTTTCCCAGGCATATTCTAATGAAGCTTAACGTATAGGCACCACATTCAGTTGAAATGTTATAATGCCTGCTATGTAGATTAGAGCAGTTTGCACAAGTACATATCAAGTTAAGAGCCTATATTCATATTAGAACAAGGGAAAAGAAAAAGGAAATTACAGAGGAAAATGTTGAAATAAAAGCAGCAAAACCTGTTTGATTGTTTATAATGATGATTGCTGAAGCACCAGCAGCTTCTGCAACTTTTGCTTTTGTGGTGAAACTGCAATTACCCCGGTGCACCAGGATGGCCTCACTGGTGAGCTATCACACAATCAAGACCTAAAAGGTGAGTTTGCTACTTATATGACAACCAGTTGATGTCTCTGATAGAAGGAATCACGTTTTGCAAAAAAGGCAAGATAAATGTGAGATCAACCTTATTCCTAGGCATGCTACAACAATCTGGTGGGTCTGCAAAAGCAAGCCTCGTCTGATTAGCACGCTTCTCCTTTGATTCCAATGTGGGGCCAAATCGAGCACCAAGGCCAACAAACTGAGTTACTTCATTCCCGTTAACCCATGTTGGAACTTTTACCTATTTGAGGAAACACTATATAAGTGATGGATGTTGTGACAAGTTGCAAATTTGAGAACAATAATCGAAGTACATTGGAGCACTATTCTGCTAACACAACGCCAAACAACAAAACATAACTTCTATGCCAGCCATACCATGGAATTATGTCAAATGAGCCAATACAGCACCGTGTGTCCCAGTAAGTTTTACAAACTACATGTATGACGAAACTATAGAATAAGGAGTATTCATCTCTATCTGTTCAATGATCAAGGAAATAAACAATTATCATGACAAAAGTGAAATTCACTTTTTATTAGTTCTAATCCATCAAGTTCAGGGCTCTATACATGTTGTATTAAAAGAAGACTACTGAGGATGGCAAATTTCCAGTTCTACCCATTTGGAAGTCCTTTTGATTTGACCTAATAAACTGATGCCATGGAGCAAGCTGGTGGTGGATTTAAGTTATCGAGCCTGCCTTTTCTGTTTGGAAGGTTTATTCCTTATTTTCTTAAAGAAATGGCAGAAACACAACCTGATGAATGATTCACTCAAAATGCACAAGAAAATGCACTGAAGAGTCATATCAACTAAAGATGCAAATTAAACTTTTGCCTTCACATTTTCCTTCCATTAAGTTCTGGGTTCCAAAAGCTGGCACCTGTGCAATTGACTGCCTAAAATGGTTGGCTTAGAAGTGGGATGAGCACTATGAGGTCTCAGGTTCAAAGGTTCAAATCCCATCAGAGACAAAACACTCGGTGATTTCTTCCCATCTATTTTAGCCTTGAGCCTTGGTGGACAGAGTTACCTAGTACATGTTGCCGGTGGGAGGTATCCCGTGGAATTAGTCGAGGTGCGCCAAGCTGGCCCGGACACCACGATTATCAAAAAAGAAAAAATAAACAAAGAAGCAAACAAGTAGAGCCCTCTATAATGCAGAGGAGTTGGAAACAAAGATACAGCAGGCCTTTACAAGAAATCCTCTGCTTGATGATTCGTCACATGATATTTCTAAGATGTTTTGAGCGGTAAAGATATCATACACTCCCAAAATCCTGATTGGATGATCTTCAGGCCAGTATATTTGGGCATCACTATCAATCTATAGTTGCCAAAATGGGTTCTACCCAATAAAACCTTCAATTCCTGGCCTGGATGCATTTAGACTGATACTTTAACTACTGTTATCAAAATAAGGATACACCAGAGGCAGTTGCCAAGTTCTATAATAAAGAACCTAATCTTCTTTTCGACACATTAACCATTTTAACTTCATTCTTCCAAATCACTTCGCATATCTTTTTCCTTTCAGACTGAAGATATGGCTCTCTTGGACCTAACTCATCCCATAAAACCTATCTCATGAGGGGAGGAATGCTCATTCTCTCAACCAATGAGGGACTTAACATAGCCCAGCCCTTTCACTTGACCCATTCCCTTAATGGAAAAGGTATTCAGCTCCATAATTCAAGCAACTAATAAAGATTTTTTTTTTAATTGCAACTAATAAAGATTAATAGCCTCTCCGTCCAAATTGGTAGGTTCACTTTCGACTTGGCACAATCATTACGAATAGACGAAACGTGAGCATATTTAAAATACTAATACTATATGTGGAACCAACTTACTAAAGTCAAACATGAAACATGTGGATGCAAATTTAAAATTTTGGAATTTTTGAGGTTGAGAAAGCATTGGATAGTGAAGGTACCGTGTACTATCTGGTCTGCGTTATACTTCCTTGGGATTAAGGTCTTTCCTTCTAAGAAAATTTGCAATTATTTTGAATGGCTCAATAAAGAAAGGTGGAAATTCAATTTGACATGGAAAGCTTTTCAATTACTTTGTCTGCATGTAACATCTATGCAATAATTACCCTCAAATTACATGACCACCACATCTTGAAGCTCAAGGTATAGAGAGTTTGGAATTATTTATTTATTTTTAGGATTATAGCATTTCCCCTCATACACTTTTTATTTTTAAGGGGGGCGTTAAGCATATGAAAATATTTTCGTTGATGGGTGTCAGCCAAACTAGAATGTAGGACCGCCACCTTCTCTAATACAACAACTACAACATACCAAGTGTAGTCCATAAGTGGTGACCTAGGGAGGGTAGGATGTACGCAAACCTTACCCTTACATTTGTAGGGTATAGAGTATAAAGGTTGTTTCCTATAGACCCTTAGCTTAAAAGAGAAGTTTTCACCGCCTTCTCTAATACAAGTGAGCTCAAAAGAGATAGTATTCCCTCAGTCCCAAATTGTTTGTCACTATTGCTTTTAGATTAAAATTTCAATGGATGGGTTTACAATAAATTGTTCAGATATGATGTACTTTTTTATACGATTACCAAATAGGTAAACTTCATTTTACAAAAATTACCCTCAAACTATTTGACCACCACATCTAAATGCTTAAGGTATAGACTTTTTAGGATTATAGCATGTTCCCTCACACGCAGCCGGCTAAGCATGTGAAAACATTTTGGTTGATGGGCAACCGTCAAACTAAAATGTAAAACCACCTCCTTATCTAATACCATGTGAAATTGTACGACCACCTCATTTATTTCATATATAGGGAGAGAACACATTTATTAGTATGATTTTAGGTTTGCAACATCCGCTATTACTATGAACTCATTCTTTCTAACTCTACTATAAATCTCTACTCCACAGGACAAGTGGAGTAGAAATTGGGTGGTTAGGTGTAAATTTATCATCAGGATGCGTCGCGGATAAACTGCAAAATAAGCATTTACCAGAATAACAACACAGCAAGCATACTCTACCCACTGAAAATCTAATACAACAATAAATAACACAGAAAAATAGCAATGGAAAAATCCAATCTTTAACACCAAACAGATAATTTCAGTTATAACATAGAACCAATTAAATGTAGTCATCGATCACGAAACCGAACCAAAAAGAAAAAGAGACCTAGAGAAATAGTATCCCCTCTATTCCAAAATGCCAAGCACTATTACTATTACATTCAAATTCTTACGAATGAGTTTACAATAATTTATTTATTATTCTAATAATCGTGGTGTCTGTGCCAGCTCTCGCACACCTAGGCTAATTGCATACCTATCACCTCCCACCAACAAGTAACAGGTAACTAATGTTTTTGTCTATGCTAGGATTCGAACGTGAGACCTCATGGTACTCCAGGTTTCATACTAATAAGCAACCTTCAATTCTACAACATCAATAAAATTAACCTTAGAATTCAAATTAAAAATTAGATAAGTTAACAAAACCATAACATAAACCAGTAACAACCACCACAAACCAGATTTACATTTATACAAAACACAGAACAAACACATCCATACACATAAGCACAAAAAAAATAAACTTTTTAGCAAGAAAGACTTTAAAAAAAATCAAAATTCTGAAAAATGAAAAAAAGTAGTTTAAAAGAATCAGATATTACCAGCACAAAATTGTTGTTACAACCAGGTCGATGTGGAGCTACATTATCTTGATGAACTATATCACCTCCAATAACCAAAAAACAAGAATTCAGCAAAAAAACAGCAAAAACTACACAAAAACAACAGGAAAAAACTCCTCTTTTGAACCCCATTTACTCAAAATTTCAAGAATTTTTTTCTCAATCTTGAAAATTAAAGTCAATGGGTGAATTGGGTGTTTGTTAGTTTTTTTTTTTTTTTTGTGATGAAAATGTTTTTGAAGAGTGAAGGAAGTGGAGATATGTATGAAAAAAAAAAGTAAGGAAGAAAGAAATACAGTCGTTTTATTTTTAATTTATTTATTTAGTCAATAAGGCATTGTTTGGGTGTTGTTACTTTTTCGGCTAATTTACGACAAGTACGACTGCCTTGTAACCGTTGATTTAGTCAATTAAATTTTTAAGATTTATAGATTACGCACACGCGGTGTTAACGAGTGGTTGACACGTTCTTCAAGTTTGTTGACTCATTCCGAATGCAATTATTATTACCCTCTCCGTTCACTTTGAGCTCTGCACGCTTCTTAAAAAATATTTTCTTCGTTTTCATTAATTATCACTATTTTAAATTTCACGTCGAAACTAAGTAAGTTTACTATTGACTTATTTAGTGCTCTGAAGTCAAGTTTTCAATAAATGAATATGAATTAATTTATTTTGATTAATTAATTTGATCAATAAACATAAATTAAGTACTTAGTTTTTCTACGTTGGACAAATGTGTATTTTCAAGATTAATTACTTTCAAAGGGTAAAATATGAAGAATATAGTTATTTATGTAATGATTTTGTGAAATGACAAATATTAATGATCATTTATTTTTGTAAGGATGATATATAAATAGGAACGGAGAGAGTACTTTTTATGTCTTTCAATTTGTGTGATTTAGTTTGACTTGATACAAAATTTTAAAAAGAAAAGATTTTTAAAACTTATGACCTAAAATAAATCATTTGATTGTAAATCAATCCATTATAATTGGCATTTTAAAGTTAAATTGTTACTAAATACTATAAAAAGGTGTCACTCTTTTTGAAATTAATTAGAAAAAAAAGTCGGTCATATGAATTGGGACAAAGAAATAATGATTAATATGATTATTTGACAAGAGGGAGTTGCTCGGATGATAAGCATCTCTCACTTCTAACCCTAAGATTGTGAGTTTTACAACCCTAAGATTGATGCTAATTGATGTATACTCTTAGATATTGTGAAATAATTTGAGTAAGAAATTAATATTAAAAAGAAAATTTAAAAGAAAATTAATATATTAAATTAAAATAACAAATAAAAAATAAAATGTATTATTAATTTTAAAATAATAGAGGAATAAAAATAAACACAAGGAAGTATTATTATGGATATAATAAAAGAAGCTTTCATTTATTGAACTTTAAAGTGTAATCTCTATTTGGTATTTTTTTTTTTAAAATCTCATGACAACTAATTTGGAGGTGAGAGTGACATAACTTTTATCCTTTTTGGGTGGGGAATACTTTTTTTTTACTAAATACACGTATATGAATTTGACATTATTTTCTATTTTGATTGAGATTGAAATATCGAAAAATCTAATCGTAGCAAATCCAAACAAACAAATTTGGAAGATAAAATGTATATTAGCTTAAAAATAGGAAGAAAGCGTGGAGTTGTTACACGTAATTCTCTCTCACTAGATTCCTTCAATTTAGAAGATCACTTGCCGTTAAGTGCGGAGTCAAAATATTTGTTTCAACTTATTTTCTCACAAAATTAACTATAGATAAAAGGTTAAGAATATTTTTTTATGTATATATAATAGATGTTAAATCTTTTTAATTTGTTTATGTATTTTACTCCTTATAACACTTGTAGTAAAAATTCTAGCTCAATAAATGCTTATAGTGTGTCAACAAGAATTGTGGTGAGTGGTAAGTACTCCTTCATTGTTAATCAAAGGTTTCGAGTTCGAGCCTCCCTATGTATGAATTCGTCGTTTTACCCTCAATGTAGGATTTTCTGGCGCTGACGCAAATTCAAAGTTAGTCGAATTTCAATGTTTCAGAAAAAAAAAAGTGTTCCTTACATAATTAAATTTCCGGTCTTTGAAAATTACTGTCAAATTATGGTAGCCTAATATTGATCTTTAGCTCTCATACGTAATTAACAAATCCTAACACTCCTATAATCACCCAACCTGGTCCTATTTTTTTTTCTCTCTCTCAATAATATGACCTCTCCGATAGTTATGGTATATTGCATATTTAATTTACAAATTTAAAATAAATAAAAGATATAATAATGGAATTAATTATATTATATATAATATGAATAATTCTATTATATTGTAAATTTGATACATAGTATAATTGTAGTGGTATAATGTATATGTATTTGTGTTTATTATATAGTACTGATATAATGTACTATATGTATTTGTGTTTATTGTAGTATATTGAAAATTTGATTAAACATAGTATAACAGAGTATAACATTGTGCTATACTGTATGAAAGTTATCATCAACAACATATTATTTTGTATAGATTCATAATGCGACATAATTTATTGGTATCTTATGACTTTATTATTTCAAGTACCTACCATTCTCATGATCTAATGAGGTTTCATGAAATGTTATGCCGTAGGATCTTCAAAAACATATTGTCTCCTTGTTATGATTATTATAATTTGTTCCTCTCCTTTTTCAAGAATTATTTTATTTAGAGTTGATTGGTCTATCATACTTCATGCATCTCCTAGACTTTCTCCTTCAGGACATTCAATAAGAGCATCTCCAGGTAAATATGAAATCAATTTTGGGTCAACAAATATTTGGTTTGAATTATTTAATGGAATTGAATGAAATCAATTTAGGAGATTGAGATTCTTTTGAGACCCAGTGATCGAAAGAAATTCATTGGTGATTTCTCACATACTTTGATAATCAAAGCTTTAAGAAAGCAAGGAGAATGAGACATTGAAGCTTGAACCCTAGTTCTTCACCTTGAAGCTTGAGAGAGAATTTTGAAGAAGAAAACTTGAGTGATTTGAGAGGATTGAGCAAATGAGAGATCTTAGACTTAGTTTTATTAGTAAAAACGGTTATAGGGGTAGTTATAGGGCCAAAACAACATAGTTTAGAAATCAATTGAGTAGGAAAAGACCAAAATACCTTTAATTAAAAACTATCGGGCAGGGTCTACGGTAGACCCTGTCTACGAACCGTCCTGATCAACAGTGGACCTTGTTATTGGGGCTTAAAAATCCATTCAACTTCCACGAGGCCTTCCTACGGTCCGTCACACTTTTTACGGTTCGTAGAGCCAACTAGTAAATCTCAAGTTCAAGTCCAAAATTGTACCAAGTCTGGAACACTTCTACGAATTCCACCTACGACCCGTAGACCAGTACACTACAATTGGTCATGTTCATTCGTAGGTCAATCAATAGAGACTTGATATTTACAAAACTCAAATCAAGCCCTACGGCCGTAGAACTTCCCACGGTCCGTAGGTAAGCCTCATAGACCTCTGCATTAGTGCCAAAAGTGAACTTTTCCTTTTCAATTCAACTTTCAATTTTAGAGGTGTTACATTAAATAATCAAGATTCTCTTGATAGCTATTCAATGTACTTTTTCTAAATTGGACTAATAGCGACTTACAACATTCAATGAATAATATGTCGGAATATGTACACAACATTGGATACATTAAACATCTCAATTGCACTTGAATATGAGACCATTTTCCTAACATTTTTTTCACTTTGAGTTTTGAAACATGTTTCAAAGTTCAAAATTTTCATTTTTAGCTACATGGGTGTTTATTTACGGTCTTTTATCCTAACTCATTCAAAAAATTCTTTCAATGTATGATTCTTCTGATAGAACAATTAAATTCTTAGAACTATCTTTAAAAATTTTACTTCAAGAATGGATTCCACTTCTTTCATGTCTTTTATTTCAAAGTCGAGGGACAACCAACTCTTTATAGCATTTACAAGTCAATCCATCAATGATTGTATCTATTTCCAACACTATAAATATAATACTTATATAGAAAATATAAGTCGTCTACAACAACTAATTTAATGTATGAAAAGTATACTCTAATTACACAAAAAATACGAAGGAATACGAATATTTTATTAATAAACTGTGTAAGTACAATTATGATCCTCTTTTGATTCTTCTATTTAAATTTTCTCCGTCATTGGAGAATTATTAGCAATGTATTTCTCGATCATAGGATAATTTGGACCTCCTTAAAATTTGAAGTGCCAAAACTCCCTAATGTGAAACTTAGTTCAAAATCCCTAGTGTTTGAATTAATCATGCAACATTTACCAATTTCAAATGCCACGAAGTTTCACTTTATAAGTTCGAACTTTATATTCAGTAAACAAAATATCTCTCTTCTCTGAAAATCATTTTTTGAACAATGAAATTCATAACATAAAGGGTGGTTAAATGCTAAAAATCCAATACTAATTCTATATATTCTTTCTGATTTTTATGCTTTTATCTCAGCGAAAAAATTAAATGTCCAATCCATTTATTTTTCTGGTATTCAAGCAGGTTGGAATATGTATTATCATAATAATGATAGAAATGAAATCATTTTCTTTTTATATTCTATACAAAATCCTATAACATCATTAATAAGTCTAAGTAGCAGAAGTAGATTTCTAGGGATGTTTTATCAATTTCTTTCCATTTGTATCTGTTTTCATAATATTTGAAGTTCATGATATTGTTTTGAGATTCGATTTTTTATAAGTAAAATTCCAACACACTATTTCAAAGTTTCACTTTTTATAAATTTTTCTAAGACATTGTGCTAGAGTATAAACTTTCAACTCTATGTAACTTGATAGTTGATCGATTTACGCGAATTATGAGACACGATTAAAGAGATTTGAGGGGGAATATGTAATTTTCAAATAATTTCTTAATTTTCTAAAATTCTACATATTTTGAATAAATTAAATTTGTCAAAAAAAATTTCTTCTTTTTAACCGAATGGAGTAAGTTTAATATTCAACCGGCCTTTGATGTTCTAAATTCTTAAAAATAACTTTAAACATTTGACAATTATACAACCATTACATTGACTTATTTACTATTTTTAGAATATTTAATAAAATATATAGTTGTGAAATTGATTTAATTGACTTGGAGCTGTTTGTCCATAAATTATTTTTGCTTAATTAAAAAGAAGAAATCAAATGACGTTTCGTTATACCATTGAAGTTTGAACTAACTTTTGAGAAAAAAACTAATTTGAAGATGAGTTTTACCTTTGAAAAAGTGGTCATGATTAGTTTTCAACTGAATTTTTTTCTAGCGATAGTTACGATCCTAAACACTTCGATCAACTAGTTCACATATAAAATATATATATTAAACATACCTATACATAATCAATAGATAAGTTATGTATATTTTAATTATATTAATAAACTAGTTGACTGAACTGTATATATATCCGTAACATTTTAAAAAAAAAATTCACTCACAAATTTTCTACTTTCTTCAAGTAAAAAACAGTAGTATTCAAATATAATTTCTATTTTTATTTAATTTTATTAAAAATATATATATTTTTAAAAATTGCATTTTAATGTCCAAAACGCCAAATTGTCATGGAAAAATGTCAATAAGATTAGCTCATAGCGCGTGTAAAGTTGGAAAATTATGCAAAGCGGGAGAAGCGCGTAGGTTAAAAATATTAAAGTAACCGACTACCGATCGTACCGGTAGTTTAATTTATCCGTATATGCCGTACGTACAGATATGACGACGACGGTGCAATTAATTAATGGGTCGTACACTTTCCCTTTCAATTTATTTTTAATTAATTAATTTTAAAAATAATATTTTTTTGATAAATTTTTTAATATGATATGTCTAAGACTGCCTAATTAAAAAACATTTTAATATATTTCACATATTTTTAATTTAAAATTAATTTTAAATTATTAAATTTCGTTTCAAGTTAGATTCAGACTAACAAAAAAGGATCGGGTTATTTGAAAGATTCAAGGAACATAAGGGGTAATCAACTATGGTTAATCTTCATGTGAGTCAGACCTACTTGTCAATAAATTATTGGTTTACAAATTAAAATCAACTGTAACTAAAATTAATCACTTTTTTTTATCTTGTTATTATTGTACTTTTAAATAACAACACTTCATAAATAAAGGACCCATGTAAAGAAGATTTATAGTATTTATTATAATTTTATTTTTGATGATTTATTATTGGAGAAAATAAATCGATGCAATGAATGGTTATTATTGATGAGAATGTGAAAGCCATAAAATTACTTTGAATATAAAGACGAAGACTATCTCTTTTCTCTTTACTTAGTTCTTCCTAATATGAACGTAGATTTATTAAAACTTTTTTGATGACTCATGACTTGATTTAGTCAAAATCACATTACGCAGTTATGTTCATAATGGCAAAACTCTCGTTCATGATAATTTGAATTTTCACACAACAACTAATATGAATGCATTTCTATGAATTTTTTTTAGTTAAACTCGTGAATTTTCTCTAAAATAAAATTTTCAAAAAATAAAACTAAAAGAAAGTCCAAGCACCATTAGAGGCATGTGACCTTTAGCTCTTGATTTAATTGTAAGTTGTAACTATGAAAATGTAAACTGAAATATAAACCAAAAGGAAACCCAGCTGTCACCTAGAATTAATTATTAATTTTTCTTCTTAAATAAGTATGATGATTTTAAATTCTTGTCCCTCTTGCTTATTGAATAAAAAATAATTGATCAAAATATCATATCTATGACCTAATTCGTTCGACATTCTACTTCTGAGGTAAGAATAAATTATGTGTAAACTTTATCTTTCTCAAATTTTATTTTGTGAGATTACATTTGATATATTGTTGATGTAATTCTCTCGGTATAAGTTAAGAGAACTATTGACGTCTCGCTCGGTATAAGTTCAGTAAGAATTAAAATTATGTCTTTATAACATATATAATTTGTGGGTTTTAAAACTGAACTTTAATTTTGTATGGGTTGACATAAGTTTTGTAGGAATTAAGTTATGTGGTACAATATAACTGTTAAATATCGTACTGCAAAATATGTTTTTCCAACAAAATAACTTCAAACAAATAATGAAATATACAATATGAAGTTGAATAAATTTTGGAAACAAAAAATTATATAATAACAAGATGAAAGGAAGAAGAGTCAAGTCCTCTGAATTCACAGAGTTTCCTTAAGGAAATTATTCCCCTTAAGTACCCGAGGTTATGGAATATATCCTCCCAGGATAAAATGACTCACGACAAACAAATAGTGGTACCTCAAATTTGTTGTCCAGCGAACCACTCAATGGCTTGTAATCACACTTGAAGTATTTTTTTTGGAAAAACATAAACTTTTTTCTTACTATGTAATGTTTTTCTTCTCGTAAACTTGTTTCAAAACTTATTTCAATATCTGAGAAAGAATCAAATATTTATAGCCTATAGGTGATCACAATGATTCATGCATATGTAAAAAGGTAACCTAGAAATACGAAAGGTTGCATGAAAATACAAAAGATTGCATTCATTTGTTATGAGTATTCATGAATGGAATAACTCCATTCATACTTGCAACACTTTCACATTTTTAATTCACCAATCTTTATTCTATGTACCATTATCCAGTCACACACATTATACAATGAACCCAACAATAACTTGTTATGTCTTTTACCTCATAACTTGTGGATTTGAAATTAAACTTTTGTCTTGCTCGACATAAATTTAGTAAGAATCAAGCTATGCACTACGACATAACGTGTTACGTCTTCTACAACATATATATAACTTGTGGAATGATAGTTCATTATTTTCTTTTCTTTCTATTAATTTGGTCTATAATACCAATTACTAATATTTATCTTCAAATGTTATGTGATCATCAGCATAAAGCTTACAATGTCAATTTCTTAATATTAATTATTAAATATCGAAACAAGTAAATCTGTAAATGCCACACCTCTATTCTACATTTTTATGCATAACTATAAAGACACAATTGTATATATGGGGTCGGTCAAAATTCGATTTTGACATTTGAACATATTAAAAATTAATACGTTGTAGTCAAATTTCATTTTGAACAAGGTTTATCAGCAATAGTCACATCGATCATGGCCTCAAGTTGTATTATCAAATGAAGGTTCGGAGTAATAAGTCATATCTATCTAGCTTTGGAGCAATAAGCCCGAAGATAAAGTTCACCAGTCTTTGAATTAGATAAACTTTACTGCAGGTGTTTCTTGAGATTTATATTAGAACGCTCTCCAGTGGATGAACGCAACGATTTCAACATATAAATAATGTTCATTATGAGATGCGAAATAATACATGCAAGAAGTTATGTGGGTTAAGTTATAAATTCATTCATTCGCCTCACTTAAGGGCATCTCCAACCCAATCCTCTATTTTACTCTCCAAATATAGAGTTCTCTATTTTTTCAGACAACCAACTCCAACCCAATTCTCTATTTTACTCTCTAAAAAAGAATCTTTTACTCTCTCCTCAATATTATATTATTATTTCTATTTCATTATTATTTTCTTATTTCATGATACACATCCTTTATTTCCTTTTTTCCAAATAATCACTTTATATAATATTCATGTAATATAAAAATTTATTTTTTCAAATTCATTACTTAATATAAAATTATATTTTTCCTAAATTTATAAATAACATAAATTGCAAGTTAATATTATATAATATACAAATTAATGGACAATTCAAATAAAAGTGAAATTATTAGTGAAATATAATTACATAAATACTCTACTTTCAAGATTATTACATTGCTCTCATAAATGCTCTATTAACGCATTACGGAGTTCAAAATGAACATTTTTATCCTTAATCATTTTATATCTAGCTAAAGATTGTTCAAATCGGAGATTTTCATTCAACAAGAACAACTACGAATAATTGAAAAAAGAAATCAACAAGCACAACCGCAATCACAACTACACTAATTATGTAGATCATACACTATTTTTT